>NC_140278.1:4068376-4078376 GCF_964030765.1 Micromesistius poutassou
TCCATCACCAGCAGCCCTCCCTAGTCCCCCGTCCTCCTCCTCCTCCATCCGTTCCTTTATTTAACAACTCCCTTCCTTTCCCTGCCCCTTCCTTCCCCTCTCTCTCTCTCTCTCTCTCTCGCTCTCTCTCTCTCTCTCTCTCTCTCTCGCTCTCCCAGTCTCTCTCTCTCACTCTCTCTCTCTGGTACTCTGTCTCTCTCGCTCTCGCTCTCTCTCTTTCGCTCTCTCTCACTCTCCCTCCCTCTCTCTCTCCCTCTCTCTCTCTCTCTCTCTCTCTCTCTCTCTCTCTGGTACTCTCTCTCTCTGGGTTCTTTTGTTCTGTCGCTTGCCGTCTGTTTAGTTTCACAGTCTACAGTCTCTTTCTGGCTCCTTCTGCCCTTACTTAACCCCCCCCCCCCCACCCTAACACACTCTTTCTCACACATACACACACACACACACACACACACACACACACACACACACACACACACACACTCAAACACTACTTTAATACCACTACAGTGTAATTATTTGATGAAGCAGCGACGCTGCGTTGCACAGTGGACAAGGGGGAATATTTACTGTGTCAATGTGGTCCTAATCTTGGTAATCTTCCCTTATCTGCTGCTTGGCTGTGAACTTCTCGTGCTCAGTGTGTGTGCGCTGTGGTGCCTTCGTTTTTTTTTTTTCCTCACTGGAAATGTTGCCATATTATTTGTGCCCCCGGGTCACAGCTTGGCCTGATTGTTAGTATACATGACTGCATTTTCTTTCTCCCCTCTTACTCTGTCTCTCTCTCTCTCTCTATCTCAAATACGCACACTATGTCTCTCACACTTTCTCTTTGTCGCTTCTCTCTAAGTATCTTTCTCTTTCTTTCTTTCTCTCTCTCTCTCTCTCTCTCTCTCTCTCTCTCTCTCTCTCATGCGCTCGCTCACTCTTTGTACCTTCTCCCTCCCTTCATCTCTTTTGCTATCCTTCCCCATCTTTCTTTCTCTCTCTCTGTATGTGACTACCTCTCTCTCTCTCTCTCTCTCTCTCTCTCTCTCTCTCTGTATGTGACTACCTCTCTCTGTATGTGACTACCTCTCTCTGTATGTGACTACCCCCCTCTCTCTCTCTCTCTCTCTCTCTCTCTCTCTCTCTCTCTCTCTCTCTCTCTCTGTATGTGACTACCTCTCTCTCTGTATGTGACTACCTCTCTCTCTCTCTCTCTGTATGTGACAACCTCTCTCTCTCTCTCTCTCTCTCTCTCTCTCCTCTCTCTCTCTCTCTCTCTCTCTCTCTCCCTCCCTCCCTCCCTCCCTCTCCCTCTCTTGCCTCCACCGGTGTGTGTGCGTGCCTCTATTCAATAACAGAAACATGTTAGCAGGTAATGGATACTTTTAACCTTCTCCAGGTAATTTGATCAGGTTGTTAAATCAATCTGAGCCGTGCGGCGTCTGAGTTATGATCGGTAAATACATCGGGCCGGAACGGCTGCTGAGCACCAGCCGTGGCGCCTTCTCTTATTTATTCTTATGCGTATGGCGTGCCCCGTGTGATTTGATGAATGGCTCGATACTGGAATTAATGAATTATAAATGTGCAGCGCCATGTATCATGTCACACAGGGGACCCGCAGAGGTAAAAAACGAAAAGGTGTGAAAGTGGTGTGGATCTGTGTACGTACGCCTGTGTTTGTGTGAGTGAGTGTGTGTGTGTGTGTGTGTGTGTGTGTGTGTTTTAAGACGGCTTGTGAATGGAGACCTCAGAAGAAGAATTAAGCTGTGTCTCCTCACCTTAAGCAACACTTGACGCTCTGGTGTAGTGATGCTTCATTTCGTCAGTTTCACTTCCTCATCCTACGTTTACAGTGGAAGACGATTTGGGGCGAAATTCTCCCAGATTTTCATTCGATTCTCTACAGAAATGTATGTGCGTTTTTTCCACGGCACGTTGCGTATTACTTTGTACCCTCCGTGGCTGTGAAACCAGCACAGTTCCAGTGCAGACTGGGCCTAGAGGAGCCAGTGTTTTTAATTCCGTGAGAACAGGGGCAGAGGAGCACAGAGTCGATACAGCAGCAGCCAACTGAGGACATATCTCAGAGTGTTCAGGACAACATCGGAACATCGGAAGTTTGAACTCGCCCATTCCGACTTCCAACCCTAATTGCGTTCACGCTGTAAATTAACTCGGGGGCAGCAGAAAGTTCAGAAGGAAGTTCAGCACATTGTGTTTGGTTCAGTGCTGAAAAAGATTTGTAGCTGGCGTTTATTTATGCTTATTTTTGAAACACATGAAGAAAAGGTTAGACAGACACTGGCTAGCTAATTTTATTGCTAAGATAGCTTTTCAATTTAACTTATTGCTATAATCATAGTGAAATATTAACGATACAAATACATAGCACACATGGAAGTGTTTGTTTAAACATTATTATACATTTAACTTCATTCCTATTAGCGATGAAGGCCGCCATGTTTGACGATGTTACTTCATCAAGTCGGACAAGTCTGAGCTCTGAAATGAGCGCCCGCGTTTCCAACCTGTAAATCTGAATTGAATAACCATTCGTTCCCCTTTTATCGAGTTTGGAGTTGTCTTCAACACAGCACACTACTACATAACTACTGTGTGAGGATTTGAAACGGATGGAACGGAAAGTACTGGAAAATACACTGGGAGAGTGGTATAGCATAAATGCCACGCGTTAAACAAATGGGAATGTACAAACTAACTACTCACGCCACTCAGCGTCACTGGGTCCAGACCACAGCGTCCAGTGTCTAGACTACAGTGGTCTGTTGTTGTTGTTGTCCTGCTACCCGTTGCTCTACCCTGGTTACATGGTGTACCTGAACAGATACCTCCAACTACCTCTCATGTTGTCTCCCCGGCTCAGTTAAAAGGGGCTTAGGTTTCACTCAACACGATCTTTACATGTGATCCATTGCTCTCTCTCCATTGCTCTCTCTCTCTCTCTCTCTCTCTCTCTCTCTCTCTCTCTCTCTCTCTCTCTCTCTCTCTCCCCCCCCCACCCTCTCTCTCTCTCTCTTCTCTTCTCTCTCACTCTCTCTCTCTTGTCCCTATCCTCTCTCTCTCTGCAATCTCATTTTACCTTTCCCTCTTTTTCACAACATCTCTCTATCTATGGCTCCCACCCTGTCTCCCCTCAGTGTCTGCCATCTCATTTTGCCTCTCTCTCTCTCTCTGTCTCTCTCTCTCTCTCTCCCTGTCTCCCCCTATCTTTCTCTATCTCTCTCACTCCCCCCCTCCTCTCTTTCTATTGTCTCTGCACTCCCCTTGCTCTCTGTGTGCTGTCTCTGTTCTTGGTCTTGACGTAGGGAGGGAGGGAGGGAGGGAGGGAAGGAGGGAGGGAAGGAGGGAGGGAGGGATGGAGGGAAGGAAGGAAGGGCTGGGAACATCAGAGTGAGGGAGAGGAGGAGAGAAATAATCAGCGCTGTGTGAAAGACAAGGCGCGGGTGACATGGGCAGTGATGACTGTTGAGCAGTCCCGATCCATCAGCAACAGTGTGTGTATGTGTGTGTGTCTGTGTGTGAGTGTGTGCGCGTGTGTGCGTGTGTGCGTGTGTGTGTGTGTGTGTGTGTGTGTGTGTCTGTGGCTGTGGCTGTGTGTGACTCCCTTCTAGTATGTTCTACACATCTATTCTACAAAGTATTTTCTATACATGGACTTGCGTAGTCGTAGTCTTGTGGTTTAGGGTCTTTGATTCCCAACCATAAAGGTTGTGGGTTCAAACCCCCGATGTGTGCAGTCTACTCGTTAGTGTCGTTGAGCAAGCGGCCTAACCCATAGATATATCCCATATAAAAACATCCAATATTAAAAAAAAGATGGAGAAAGTTGGCCGGTTGGATAAAAGTGCCAGCTGAATACTTTGAGAATGTCGAGAATATCGAGAATGTTGAGAATATCGTTGATAATCCTGCGTTATGCATGTTAATTGCAGTTAAGTCATGGCGTCTCGTTCCAAAAACGGGTGTGAAGACACTGTATGCTTGTTTCAGAGCAGCCTGGCAATGCGGCTCTTTAACACGTATCTATAGATGTGTGTTTCAGCCTCGCCGCGATAGCTCATCTGACACTGTGGTTTGATAAATTGCTCCGGGGACCGCGAACCTATTACCTGTGTGACAGACTAACTGCTACAGTCGCACTCGCAACGCATTCACTTCCATCCAGTGACAGTGTGTTTCTGCGCCGCGTGGGGGACCTTGTTAAGTCTCTAACCTTTGCCTCAAGATGCATTGACATCATTAGCCAAAAATGTGAGCACCATGTAGACATGGTGGCTAATGGACTGAGCTTATCCAGAGAGTCCACTTCTGAACCAGTCAGGGATTGACATCAGAATGTGATGCAGGTGTACGTACAAATGTACAAAACATTCATCACTAATTATGTACAGTTATTATATTTGTCTAAGCATCCCCCTCATTATAAATGCCTATGCTAATGTGTGTTAATATATGGACCCATCTAAAGCATGGATGTGTCAAAACTATAATAATTCTGAGAGTTTTTGGATCAAGCATGCAACCCCCTCATGTAAACAGGGCCTAGGCTCCCTCTCAGCCCATAAACATGTCCCACACAACAGACGAGACCCCGTCTTCAAAGTACTTAATACGCTTTTGGGGGAAAAAAAAAAGTCTAAATGTGTGCCAAAATCTTGAAGACTGTGATCTATCAAACTTTGAATTGTCTCTTTGCCTTGGCGCGTGCATCCGTGAGAAATTACTTTCTGCTCCGTAGCTCCCATGCAAGAGTCTGCTGAAATTTCAACCAAGATTGATCTCTCAGACTTTGCCTTGCCGTTTTTGTTTCTCGACTACTTTGATCTGGCGAGAAGGGGAGGGTCCGACGAATAACAAGGAATCGTCAAAAAGTCAAAAAAGTATTTTCACACACGCACACACATATAATTTGCGTACGTATTCTGCCACGTTTGCTACCGGCAGAAGCCGGTGCGCTGGCTCTCTGGGTGGAATTGTAATTTGAAATGATTAGAAACAGAGGGAACCCCTGGCCTCGTCACCCTCAACCCGCCATATAGTGCGCCGGGCTCCTTGCTATTCTGTCTGCGGGCCTTTTCTGTAGCCTCCATTCTTCAGCGGCGTGCTGTATAAGCATTCTGTCTTCCTCTAATGCCATCTCATTCTGATGGTAATGTGTTCGTCTGAAAGGGCCGGTGCCAAGATGAAAAAAAAAAACCTTGTTCTGTTTCATTTCAGGGGAGGTGGTTGGGGGGGGGGGGTGTGGCGGGCCGGGGGGGGGGGGAGAAAGAAAAGAAAGAAAGAAAGAATGAAAATCATAAAGAAAAGAAACGTGAAAAGTCATTCCCAGGATTAAAAACTGGCTTGGCGGAGGATTTGCCCGGGCTCCCTGGACGTGTCTGGTGGGGGGGGGGGGGGGGGGGGGGGGGGGCGTCGCACGGCCCCCACTGTTCATATGCTAATGAGGCAGAGAATGATTGTTTCCTCATATTTTAATCTCCTGGGTGGCACACGGTGGGGGTGGCAGCGGAGGAGAGGAGAGACCAGAGGAGAGCACCAGGGGTGTGGGAGGAGAGGGAGGAGGAGGTGGGTGGAGGAGGAGGAGGAGGAGGAGGAGGTGGGAGGACGGGGCACTGAGCACTGAGCACTGAAGCACTGACTGAGGGGGGACAGAGGAGGAGATGGGAGAAGGTACGACGAAACAGGGGATAAACCGTGAAGTTCACGTGTGGGAGTGGGTCAGTGCTTGTCATTGCAGGGACGGGAATGTCATATGATAATTACACAGGAGAGCAAGGTAATGGAATAAAAAGCTATTGTTCTAAAGGGGGCAAAGGATGCTTGTTAATCAGATGGAAGGTAGAAGTGCCACTCGACGTTGAAGAAGGATGTATTCTAAGACGATGACTAACGCCATGCCTCCTCAGAAGGAGGGCACTCGTGTGGAAACCCAGACCCCTCTCTGTAGCTGTAGCTAGCTTAATGGCTGGAGCATACCGCCCCAAAGGACATGGCTTTTGTTTGTGTTTTGTTGGCTGCCACTGCCCCAGAGAGTCCATCGGTTAGTGTGTTCATGGGCCTGAGTTCATGTTTATGAGTTCGTCATAAAGTGAAATTGAAAGTATAAAGTCAAAGTGAAAGTAGTGGAAAATCACTTGCACTGCCGGTGAACACAGGGCCGCCGTGTGCCACGTCTGGGCTGACCGAGGGAGAGACTTTATTGAATAAACGTATGTGTCATTTGCATAAATATCCATAATAAAAGAGCTTCGTGCAAAGCTTCTCTTCAATATTCATGTTTTAGTCTTCCTGCTTTAACTTTCATGGTAGAGGTCAGGCAATTAAGATGAAAGAAGAAAAAAAAAAAAGGGAAATATTTTTTTATATTTTATTAATAATTCTTCATTCTAGAAGGCAGAAAGAAAACAACAAATGCTATTTTTTCTTTGAAAAGAACAATGGATGATGTTGGGGGATGATCATCAGGGTGGGTTTTCTGTAGAGGGACTGCGATGTCAAGGGTCTCCGTCGAGTTAGCTCCTAATTACATTTTATATCTCTGCAACAAGAAGACAAAGACTATGCATGGAATACCATGTTATACCCATATCTGAAACAACAACCAGAAAAAAGCTTTTAAAGACAGTTTTACATTTCACACGTTATTAATTATATTTAAGGCACTGCTTGGTACTGTTTGTGTCGGGCTCACTGTTTTATTCCTAATGACGTATGCAGACGATCTCACAAACACATATACAAACAACCAAATACCAGTCATTAGCTTTTTGGAGACAACCTAAACAACGTCCTTACATAAACGTTTGAATTTTTCCGCTCGCGCATCACAGCCAACTTTCTTATTTGGGGTCTGTTTTTAGTTCCTCGCTACAAAAAAAGTAAACTCGAAGAAACATTGGTGAGGGATTGTCACTGAGGGTTAGAGAGTGAGAGGTCCTCTTCCATCATGTGCTTATCTCCGGGCCGGGCCTCCTGGCGCCAGACTGGAGCTAAGCGTCTGTCCTCTCTGTCCCCGGGTGTTTGGCGCAACTTGTTTATGACAGGCCCAGAGTGCTGTTGATGCCACTTGTATTTAGGGAAAGAGGAAGTCTGAAAATACATGGAGTATGGCGGCGGAGGTGGGGGGGGGGGTAAGTGACCCTACGGGCGGCCTGCGAGGGACCTCCACGGTGGTAAACATAGGGAGTTCTGGTCGGGAGAAGGAGGCCAAAATGAGGACGACTTCTGAGGAATAACGCGAAAGGGCAAATATTTAATCTGTTTACAGGAATGAGTTGTATTCCAGGTGTTTTTTTTTGACAGCTTGTTATTTTTCCTGTGTTTATTCATTATTCATTATTCAGCTATTATTTCTGGATGAAAAAGGCAGACCTTATAAAGGCTCAGAGTGTTTATCCCGCCGCTCAGCAACAGTTGCGGGCCACCGTTTGTGCTGAACACGGTGAATAACACAACCTGAAGCAGCTTTTACTGGCTCTAACAGCTGCTTTTGTGCCAGAAAAAAAAAAGAAAGTAACAAACTCATGACACTAACGGTACATTTTCCCACAACTACCCAGTTTTTTTCTTGCAACGTTAGCATTCGGTGCCCACATATAGGCCTACCCCCTATACCTATACTCGCTGTTGGAAGAAGAAGAGTCCCTCATTATTCATCGACCCACATTCACTTGCATTCAACCCTTAAAACACGCCAGCGAGTGAACCTCTTCGACTCCTAATCCTCAACATGTAGTTATTTCTTTGGCATGTGAACAGCAGCACTCGCAACACTGGGGGCCGACCGCAGTCATTAACCAGTTGAACGTGCGAGCATGGATGGCAGTGTGTGTGTGTGTGTGCGTGAGGGGGTGGTGATGTATAGAGAGCTCTGTGCCCACTCCTCTGTGCTCACAGGCTCGTCCTGAAACACGCCCGCCGTTTCCACGTTCAAAGGGAGAGGGAGAGGATCTTCGCTCTCCCCAAAAATAGCCCCGCATTCTTTCCTGCACTGTATCAGGAAGTGTCAGTATCGCCCAAAACAGACCCCCCCCACCCCCCTCTGTTCTCTCTCTCTCTCTCTCTCTCTCTCTCTCTCTCTCTCTCTCTCTCTCTCTCTCTATCTGTCCTCTTACTCCTTCTTCTAGTTGTCCATTCTTTAGATTAACAAATCAGGAATGAATCAAGTCAGTCTCTCTGAACATTTCTCAAACATTTTCTAATTCCTTCTCTCTCTCGCTCTCTTTTTCTCTGCCACCAATCGCGTTTCCGTCCAAATGCATCGCAAATTTTGACACAAAAAATCAACAAAATAAAATGTGAATCAGTGATCAGTAGGCGGCGCTAATGCTCCAATAAGGTGCCATTATACCACTGCAGAAGAAGAGGGTTCAACGAGACGTAATTAAGAAGGGAAACGAAGGGAGATTACACTGGACAATGAAAACAAAGAGTTAGGAACCACCGATTATAACAACATTGTGCTCCTGGAAGAGTTCTAGCACAGCCCTGTGTGCACGCGAGCAGAAGGTTGACTGACTTTTAGGTCACGGCGTTTCTGTATGTCATACTTTATTCAGAGTTATGTGCTGAATCTGTTTCCATTGCATTGGTGCGTACCTTGGGCCTCAGCCTCCTTCCTCAGCCTCCTTCCTCAGCCTCCTTCCTCAGCCTCCTTCCTCAGCCTTCTTCCTCAGCCTCCTTCCTCAGCCTCCTTCCTCAGCCTCCTGCCTCAGCCTCCTTCCTCAGCCTCCTTCCTCAGCCTCCTTCCTCAGCCTCCTTCCTCAGCCTCCTGCCTCAGCCTCCTGAGGTTAACGCCAGGTTCAAAGTGACGTTAGTGAACACAGCCAACGTGTCGTCAAAGGGAATTCTGGATGAACAACTGTTTGCTTGCTCGCTTAAGTGTGAGTCTGTGTGCCTGTGTGTGTGTGTGTGTGTGTGTGTGTGTGTGTGTGTGTGTGTGTGTGTGTGTGTGTGTGTGTATGCTCTTTAAGTACCACGATTGCTGTTCGGATGTCAAGAAGCTTAAAAAGCTAGCTGAAGCCTAACACACACACACACACACACACACACACACACACACACACACACACACACACACACACAGAAAGAGGAAATGAGCCTTATTAAATATATGGAGCAGAGCTTTAGCTCTGGACCAATGGGCTCATTGTTGGCCGTTAATCTCTTCCTCCCCCTGTGTTTGTGTGTCTCTCTCTCTCTCTCTCTCTCCCCCTCTCTCTCTCCCGCTCTCTCTCTCTTCCCTCTCTCTTTCCTTCCACTCCATCATTCTTTCCATTTTTTTTTGAGTTTTTTTTTTTGCTGAGTCTCTCTTTTTGAAGTTCTCTGTGTTTCTTGGCTTTGTCCTTGTGTATATATCCTCCGGTCGTCCACACACTCTCCCCGAGCCATTAGCGAAGGGGTGTGTGGAGCCGTATGGCTCAATAAAGGCATGCAGCGCGACTGGTAATGGCACAGAATGGAGGGGGGGGAAGATAGGTCAGAGGGCTCTCATCCCAACAGTGGGAAAGAGAGAGAGAACAAGGGAGAGGGAGAGCGAGAGAGTGTGAGACAGAGTGTCAGTGAGGGGGGGGGTGAGGGGAAACGGATGTGGGTCTTTTTTTTTTCGAGGGCTGCCAACAGCGACATGCTAATTGTGTGGGAAGTTGATGGGAATCGTGGTGTGTGTGTGTGGGTGTGTGTGTGTTTATCTGTATTTGTGTGTGTCGGAGGGACAGTATTTGTGGTATGCATTTCCCCAACGAGACAGCGAGAGAGACTTGGTTTAAGACCACTGCGGTGTGTGTGTGTGTGTGTGTGTGTGTGTGTGTGTGTGTGTGTGTGTGTGTGTGTCGCCGGCGGCCGGTGGAAGCAGCCTCACCTGGCCCCAGACACACTGATTGGACTCTGGGGCTGGGGGAGGCTGCGCACCTGTTGCACATTGTGCATTCAAGGAGGAGGCGCCCGGCGGGTGAAACCAGCCATCACCGCAAACACTACAGGAGATCTCCTGCAT
>NC_140278.1:4083376-4118376 GCF_964030765.1 Micromesistius poutassou
TGTTACATGTTCGCATGAAACCAGGTTTTTCATGGCGGACGCTGTGGAAGGAGTCCCCCAAGCGTCTTAACACCGTTCTGCGTGAGTCAGAGCTCTCCCTACTGCATGCTGGCTGTGGCGCCTCAGGTGTTTGGAGCGCCCCCAGTGGACGGACCTGGCAGTGCTTGGTGGCTCGGCCACCAAGCACTGCTGCGGTTTCCCAGTCGCCCCCGGGCACACAGCAGAGGGCCTGTGACAAACGAGGGCCAATAAAGGTGTCATTAGAGGTGCAGTCAGTGTGCCAAGCAGCCAGTAACATTTGGGAAAAGGTCAGTAGGGGAGAGTGATGGTTGCACTGGGGGGAGGGGGGGGGGCGGGGGTTATGGTGGGAAATGGTGCCAGAGATGGGTGTGTGTGGGTTTGTTTGTGCGCGTGCGTGCGTGCGTGTGTGTGTGTGTGTGTGTGTGTGTGTGTTTTTTGTGAAATGCGAACCCCAAACAAACAAAGTAATGTGGTTGCAGTAATGTGTTGGGCGTTGGACAACCATGACAGATGCATGGTACCAGACCATCAGATTCTTGTCAAGGTTAGGTTGCTTTCTGCGGACATGAGCCCACCAAAGCTGTCCCAGTGTTCTTCAACCATGTAATATCTGCGATGCTTACTAAGTTAACATGCCGCTGAACTGAAAAGTATAGAAGATACAGGATAGTCACTCCTTTCAGACTTATTGAAACACACACGCACACACACACACACACACACACACACACACACACACACACACGCACATTGATGCACACAAACACACACACGCACACGCACACACACACACACACACACACACACAGACACAGACCTAAACACACACACACACACACACACACCCTCAAGCACAATCTTGCACACACAGACAGACACACACACACACACACACACACACACACACACACACACAGTACTATCTCAATGTCCTTCTCATTCCTACTGTCACCAAGAGTCAACCATTCTGCTTTGCCCCTTCCCTTATCAATCCATCTACCAGCCTGCTCCCCCCCCCCCCCCCCCCAAACCTCCACCACCACAACTAACACACACACACACACACATACACACACACACACACACACACACACACACACACACACACACACACACACACACACACACACACATGCACATGCACACATACACACACTCCAGCACCCCACCCATGTCTTGGTCTCAGTGCCAGTTCCCAGAGTGTCAGTGAAAAGTGCTGTTGTCAGCTGACATTTCCAATCACTCCCTCGACCGCCCAAACTATGGACACACTTTTAATGTCTGGGGACGGCCTGGCACGCCTCTAGAATCCAAAGCAGAGAGCAAGGGCAATTTATCTTTCCCTCTCTTTTTCTCTCTGTCTCTCGCTCTCTGTGTCTCTCTCACTCTCTGTCTCTCTCCTTATCTCGCTGTCTTGATCTGTGTGTCTGTCTCTCTCTCTCTGTCACTCTCGCTCTCTCTCTCTCTCTTTTTCGCTCTCTCTCTCTCGATCTGTGTGTCTGTCTCTCTCTCTCTCTCCCTCCCTCTCTCCCCTTTCTCTCTGTCTCTGTCTCTCTCCCTCCTCTCTCCTCTCTCTCTTTGTCTCTGTCTTCCTCTGTCTCTCTCTCTCTTCCTCCCTCTCTCCTCTCTCTCTTTGTCTCTGTCTCCCTCTGTCTCTCTCTCTCTTCCTCCCTCTCTCCTCTCTTTCTTTGTCTCTGTCGCCCTCTGTCTCTCTCTCTCTCTCCCTCTCTCCTCTCTCTCTTTGTCTCTGTCTCCCTCTCCCTCTCTCTATCTCTCCCTCTCTCCTCTCTCTCTTTGTCTCTGTCTCCCTCTGTCTCTCTCTCTCTCTCTCTCTTTGTCCATCCCTCACATCTATTGTGTTGCGCACCCTGTTGCTTCATCTCTCTCTCTCTCTCTCTCTCTCTCTCTCTCTCTCTCTCTCTCTCTCTCTCTCTCTCTCTCTCTCTCTCTCTCTCTCTCTCGATCTGTCCCTCTATCAGTCTGTCTGTCTTTCATTTCTGTTCCCACTATTTCCCATCTATGGCTCCATATTGTTGGGGTCGTATGAGTTCGGAAGGCTTAATGTCCGGCCTAAGAGAGTCCTGAGATATTAATTAAATTAAATCGCTGCACAGGTTTATGATGTTGAGTTAATCTCGGAAGGCTCAGAGCAGACCGACCCAAATCATACTATAAAACACCACCGGACAGTGGATCTGGATTTTTTATTTTCTTACATGATCCGCCAAGTAAATCGACCTTGTTTGGTAAGGGTGTTGATCGTCCATCAAGTTAATGGCGTTATACATGGCATTTTAAGTACTGTATGTTTAAAGGAATTTATATTTAGCATATTCTAAATAAATTTACTTTTTTAATATTTTGTTTCAAATTATTTTGATAAATATTATTGGAAGTGCTTTTTTTTCCCTTCTGAAAAGATAGCTTTTCCTGTGAACTTTCAAACTGGCACTTTTTTTTATGAAGTTTCCAACAGGAGCCAAATGAAAATGTCTTATGAATAAATGATAGCATTAATACATGTAATTGGAAACCCTGGAAGGCAACGAGTGTGGCGAATAGAGGTTTAATGAACTTCTTTACGATGGTCTTTTAATTCCAGCCTCGTCGCGCGAATCAAACCAAACTGTAACTTCTCATGATTCTCCTCTTACTGTTTCCATCATTTTAATACCACGCTGAGTTTTTTTACACGCCATCTACCACACACGGACACGCCTCGTGCGAACACGTATGTTAATATCCTTGCATTAGGGTATCCATTCATAACACAGTGATACGTTTATGAAAGGAAAAAGAGAAAAGTACACCTCATATCTCCCCCATGCTAGTCCGTTATCTTTAACGCCACTAATACTGGAATCCGCTTAGCGACTAGCCGTAGCGTCTTTCTTTAGGAGCCAGCCCTTTTCAGTGTAGCCTTTAAAAAAACGCTGCAAAATGAGCGTCTGGCTACATTCACGGCACATTACATTCTCATCACAGTAAAAGGCTCCAGAATGTCACCCCCTTTTCTTTCATACTCCGTGGCTGAAAGATGCTAAAGGACACATTGGAATGCTAGCGCTTCATGAAGCCTCTGATGTAGATTCCTCTCTCTCTCGGGCTAACTGGTGGTCTGTGTGTGTGTGTGT
Source organism: Micromesistius poutassou (assembly GCF_964030765.1). Lineage (NCBI taxonomy): Eukaryota > Metazoa > Chordata > Actinopteri > Gadiformes > Gadidae > Micromesistius > Micromesistius poutassou. The sequence goes on from NC_140278.1 coordinate 4,086,532, forward strand.
GTGTGTGTGTCTGCGCGCACGTGTGTGTGTCTGTGTCTGTCTGTCTGTCTCTATGATTGTCTGTCTGTCTGACTGTCTGTCTTTCTGGGTGGGTGGGTGTGTGCGTGAGTGTGTATGTCTGTGTCTGTCTGTCTGTCTGTCGGTTGGTATCTAAACATTCCTTATTAATGTGAAATATTTTGTGAACTCACTGTTCTTTTGAAATACATTGGAGACTGAATGTGTTTCTGGCAGCGATCGCGAGTGTTTATTAGTATGAGACACATACTAATTAAAGTAAATACATTCCCCCGCATACGCGAATCCCAGACTACCTTGTTACCTCGTCTAATCTGACGATTTATTGACGATGGGCAGCTGTCCATGGTGAACTCTTGAAACAAATGCAACTCTTTGGGAACATGTGGTGTAAGATGTTTATCCTCTGCTGGAAGAATAAGCAAATAGGCCATAATTTTCAAAGCGTGAATTAATGAAGAAATAAAAAGACTTCCTCATTGAGGCCAAATGCTGTCAACCACACATTATAATAGCCAAGGCCCGTTCCCAAAGTTTAAGCCCTCCAACGAGGGTTAGGAAAATTGGCTCTGGTGCATAATTGTCTATTTAACTCCTAACCACTTGGCAGGTGAAATTCTCTGATCGGCTGTGTGTGGGATAATTGGGTCCCACAATATTTCAGTCAATCATCCCAGACACTCAATTGGTTCTTGTACTGTGATCGGCGCTAAATAAACGAGTCAAATGGGAACGGACGTACGCGAACCACGTTTGTGGAGGGTTAGCCGGAAAGCCGGGCCAGTGTGTACACAGAGAGAGGAGACATCCCATAATACCAGGCGTAGCCGACAGAGGGCCTTATTTCAAATCCTAACGAAGTTGGGTTCAAGTGTTCTTCAAATAAACCGGAAACGGGGCTCAATCACCCCCGAATAATTCCTTGTGCGACAGATTTCCCCAAAACACCAAGACCAGGGCAACGGACAGCTAACAGCAGGCACCATCACAGACCTCTGTCTCTGGCACCCAGACACAGCTGCCACCATCACCACCACCTGCTGGTAGCCAATAGGGCTTGTCCTTAGCAACGTCACATCGCAACGAGCGTTGTTTAATAATTCATCTTGAAATTATTTGTCTTTATGGTGGGAGACATTGTTGTGTTTTGAAACCGAACCGGTTTTGAAACCGTTTTGAAACCGTGTTTCTCATGAGACACTTGGCAAAACTGTTTTCATTAGCCTAGGTTGTGATATTGATTGATTTGTTTTATTTTGATTTAGGATTTTTTGAGAGGATTTTTTTCCTCTCAATATGGTGGGAACATCGGCAACCAAAATTCCCATGATGCATTCTGACGTACAAGCCCCATTTACTAATGTAGCGCGGAGCACATCTATGTGCTCCGTGCTCATGCATTGCCCTTACATCAAAAAAGGAGACATGTCCTAGCTTGCAGGGGGGCTATTGTCCAAAGACGTATCGATTCATTTCCTTGGAAGACAAAGCAGAACATTTAGCCATACACAGATGTGTTCTGAAGCAGCATTGGCTAAGTGCAGGACTAAATTAATTACAAACAAGACCAAAGGGAAATCAAACAGTCAAAATCGTGCTGGGTTGGTTTACAAAGCTACAACGGGTACCTTTGCTAGATGTTTGTTTGCTTGTTTACTTGTTCCCATTGTGTCAATGACGCCTCAATACGTTTCAAACCTGTTAACCAGTAAAACAATAGCAGAAAAAAGGTTTTCACTAAACAATCACTTTGGGCAGTTAGTTTGTTTGCGTAAATGTGAACCCCTCTGTCTCACTGGTTGATCAGGTTGATACGTTTATATGCACATACGTGTGCGTGTGTAATGACGGCGCAATTGAAAAGCAATATAAGAGGAGTGCCAAGCCTTACCATCTGCTTCTTTCTCTCTCTCTCTCACTCTCGCTCTCTCTCTTTCTCTCTCCTCCTCTCTCTCTCTCTCCTCCTCTCTCTCTCTCTCTCTCCCACTCTCTAGCTATCTCTCCCACTTGCATGTTTAATGTATTTTAAAAGATTTTCGGAGAGTCTCATGTGACACTGCCATTGGTTCAAGTGCAGGTCAATGATATTTCAACCTGCTCTGGGCAGCTGCTGGATCCATTGAAGACAAAAGTGGTAGTGAGAGAACAAGAAATAAATTAAAAGGAAAGAGAGACAGGAGAAAAACTGTGACGGCCGGCCCCTAGGATTCAGCTGGACTCAATCAGAATGAAACCCATTCTGTATTTTTGTAATTCTACCAATCCTCCCACACCACTCGGGGTCATTTTCCTCACAATGCTGGAATACAGAAGCTGGGTGGACAAAAATGCAATTTTGCCGTTGAATGACCTTCCCTGTGACCTTTGGGACTGTTGTCGCACTGTTGAGATTGGATTGAGCTTGTTTTCCACCTCCTCAGTAATCTCTTGCACGCCTCTCGCTTCCCTCTCTGTTTTATCCGCTGAACTCATGAAGTCCAGTTGCTTGGGTTCTCAAGCTTATTTATAGAACTTTAAACGCCACAGAATTAGTGCGAGTTAGCACACGAGAGCACACTTCAAAAGCCCAGGAAGACAACAACATATGTCACAAACACAGAACGTCAAGTTACTTTTAATCTTTATTTCAGCTGTACATACACTCAGGAGTCTACGTCCAAGTTGACATAACTTTCATATAGATCTAAGATATACATTATATATATACTAAGGCTGGGCAACGATTAAAAGTTTTTATTGCGATTAATCGCATAGTATTGGTGGAGTTAACGCGATTAATCACACTTTTATCGCTCTTTTTCTATTTTAAATCCACTCCAATTGAAGTTAAATGAGATTATCACATGGAATGACACCTTATCATTCATACCAAATGTACTTAATAAGCAAAAACTAGACCATGTGATCTTGAGGGAGTTTAATTGACTCACTAGGTTGAATATGGGTTGAACATGAAACTTATGGAACACCACAGATTTGGGAATTGTGAACAGGCAGTTATTTAGTACAATTGTAGTTGAATTCAAATAAGTAGTGCCACAGATTTGGGAATTGTTAACAGGGTTCTCGCAAGAGCACAATTTGAATTTGCTCAGCGAGTCACTCTGGGAACGAGCACTATACTCACTCCCGATTCCCCTGCCTCAGAACATTAACCAATCACACACAGTGTATCTGATATAGGCGGGCCAAAAGCGTTGCTGTTTTACGTTGCTGTTCTTCCGACCGGATACGGCAAGTCTTATCTATTGGTTAGCTCTGGTGGTCTGGATACGTCACCCCTTGTATTCTTCATTCTTCATTACTCGTTGCCAGACCCTACAGCTTTCTAGATGTGGGTCTGGATTTCCAGACGTGTAACGCATAATTAACGCTTTAACTTGCCCAGCCCTATATACTGTACATCATAACCATTTATATGTAGGGCAATAAGTAAGTATTTGTCAGAAGAAGAGAAACGATATATGTCAGTACAGTACAGATATTCATAGACACAGTGCCAAGCACTTACAATTGTTAGATTAACCCATTCCCTGTACAACAAAGATAGCTAGGATAGGATGCTAGACAATGCTAACTACTATTCTGCAAGGACGTACAACATACAAGTGTGTATATTAAGTGCAAGCTTGACATATAAACATCTTTCATGTAGAATCATTATAAACATAAGCAACTGATACATCCAAAATGAATCACCATGATGTTCAGAGGTTTTAAGTCAGGGAGGCTGCTGCACGATTTAATGCAGCTAAAGAACAGCCATATAGCTGAATAGTTTTGGCCAAGAATTTTTGATGGCTATCTGCTTGTGGTGGGTGGGCCTGCATGGCCCAACAGTGTTGTAGGGTATTAGGAGTCCTGGAATGCAGCCAGGACGGTGGACCATGCAGAACTTCAAAAACAAACAATTTGGAAGAATAATTGTGGAACGAATGGGGGGGGGGTTTGGGTACGGAGAGTTCCACTTTATTTATTTTTCTTTGTTCTTCTCGGCCAGAGATCCAGCCCAGCCTTGAGCACAAGCTGTAGATCATTGATAGACAACAGATCATCCACATTGACACCGGCCAAACACAGATTACGATAATACTCAAGTGTCTCTCGTTGGCGGTTTGAGGGACAAAATCGCCCTGATTTTGGAGATAACTCTCTTCCGGATGAAGCTAGGGTCTCATCACCACTGGTCTGCCATGGAAACATGGCTTCTGAATTTTTCCAGTCTCCGCGGCCGTTCAAGTCACCCGCCCTCACACATGCGTCACAACCGAGAGATTTCAACACCAGTGAATCATGAGTAGTAGTTTGAAGTTCTTGCTCAACGGCTCCGCCACTCATTTGCAGGCGCGGTGGTGATTCAACCAGGGTCGTTATTCCGTTGCCAGACGACCTAAAGACGTCAGAACGGGGCGGTATAACCCAGTTGGCCTCAGCAATGTAATCTCCATCTTATTTCCATTAGCCTCGAGAATGCTACGCTGCTCAACATTTAATGTTGTGTTGTGGCATTTCCTGAGCCCGGTAAGTCATTAGGGGTAGAGCTGGAGTCAGAGCAGCATCACCTGCATAACAATGAAACAACGTTCTGCATCTACAAATACCGATACCCACTGGAAACGGGGGCGGATGTTAACCCGAGCTGCATTTCTGCTGTCCTTCTCTTAACGATTTGTGGATCCTTAAAAGCGCTTATGCAACACACAGCCCCCGAGTGAACCCCCGTACGTTTGTGCAGCAGCGGCAGCGGGGACCTTCCAGAGCTGACAGTTCACTCGGTGAACAGTTGGAACAGTTAGCTAGAGTGTTGTGTTGCTCAAGGACACCTTGCTCCGTAGTGCCCGGGGAGCCCGGATCCAACAAACCGCTCCTCGGCTTCCAGGATATCTGCTGCGTCCCCTGAGGGACTCCCAGCCCGTATACAGCGGGAACCCTGATGTTTAGCCCAGAGGGAGCCCACGGATAACATCTGCAGGGGTGGATGAGGTTGCCTGTAAAGACGGTAAACTGTTGAATATGGAAGAGCTGGAAGATCGTAAAAAATATGTTTTTTTATACGATTCTGTGGCGGGAAATAGATCTCAACAATGCTATCATTGGTGTGCAAGTAGATTAGGACACACAACAAATGCATGCGCGCACACACACACACACACATGCATACACACTAAAGAAACTAACTAAACAAGCTTGAGGGAATTGTATCACACAGGGGTACAAGCTCTCCCTCTCTCTTTCGCCATTCTCTCTCTCTCTCTCTCTCTCTCTCTCTCTCTCTCTCTCTCTCTCTTTCTCTCTCTGTCTCCCTCTGTCTTTGTGTGTGTGTATGTTTGCCTGTGTGTGTGCAGGTTAGTGCGTGTGTGTTTGTTTTTGCATGCGTGTGTGTATGTGTGTAGGTTGGTGCGTGGGTGTGGGCGTGTGTGGGTTGTTGCGTGCCTAAGTGAGTATGTGCGTGTGTGTGTGTGTGCGTGTGTGGGATACATGTATGCGTGTGTGGGTGGGTGCATGCATGGATGTTTGTGCGTGTGTGGCTGCGTGCGTGGGTGTGTGCATTTATATGTGTGTGCGTGTGTGTATGGGTTGGTGTGTTTAATACATGTGTGCATGTGTGGGTTGGTGTGTGTGCGTGTGTGGGTTTGTGTGTGTGGGTTGGTGTGTGTGCGTGTGTGGGTTGGTGTGTGTGTGTGTGTGTGTGTGTGTGTGTGTGTGTGGGTTGGTGTGTGTGTGTGTGTGTGTGTGTGTGCATGTGTGGGTTGGTGTGTGCGTGTGTGGGTTGGTGTGTGTGTGTATGTGGGTTGGTGTGTGTGTGTGTGTGTGTGTGTGTGTGGGTTGGTGTGTGTGTGTGTGCTTGTGTGGGTTGGTGTGTGTGTGTGCGTGTGTGGGTTGGTGTGTGTGTGTGTGTGTGTGTGGGTTGGTGTGTGTGTGTGTGTGTGTGTGGGTTGGTGTGTGTGTGTGTGCGTGTGTGGGTTGGTGTGTGTGTGTGTGGGTTGGTGTGTGTGCTCGCTGTGCGTGCCTGCGTGGGTACGTGCCGTGCTCTGATGAAACATCTTGTTTTCCCTCTGCCAGGCCGCTCTGGGCTGCTGCCTGGGTCTGAGGATGAAGGCCTTGTTTACCACCCGGGCCCGAGTGGCCGCAAACAAGGTCATCGGGATTAACGATTCCATTTATTTTAGGGTATTTGTGTGTGTGTGTGCGCGTATGTGTGTGTGTGTGTGTGTGTTTTATTAAACTGTCAAAAATCCAAAGTCATTACTCTCAAATATCCGCTGAAATCCCGCGTGGACACTGTGTGGGGTTCAGCTCCGGGAGCACATGGTGTACTGCAGGGGCGGTGGGGGGGGGGGCTGTCACGTTAGGAGATCACAGCCTCTTTAAAACCGCTTTCTCACGTCTTCGTTTCAAAGTTCTCCCGCGTCTCGGGGCGAGCTTGATGTGAGCCTGTCAGATGAGTTCACGTCTCTCTTCGCCCTCTCCCCCCCCCTCCCTCCCCTCCCTCATCCTCCCCCCCCCCCCCCCCCCCCCCCCCGCCCCTACCCTCCCTCCCCTCCCCCATCGACGGAAACAGTTGGGTCGACAGACTAGCTCTCAAGCCGGTGACAGTTTAATGATCTCTTCTTTATTAAACACCCCTCCTCCCCGTTCTATCACTCCATCGCTCCCCGGCTGTTAAAAAAAGAAACCTCCCCTCCTCCCTCTGTCGCTCGCCGCCTTCGCCCGTCATCTCTTAATCTTTCCTCAACGCGCTTTCCTCGTTTCTCTTTCCACCTTCTCCTCTTCTGCCAGTGCTCCTCTCTGTGGTGGTGCGTTCACCCTCTCTCTCTCTCTCTCTCTCTCTCTCTCTCTCTCTCTCTCTTGCACGCTTTATTTCCCACCTACCTTCCTCTGGCTTTTTTTTTCTCCTCTTCTTCTTCTTCTTCTTCTTCTTCTTCTTCTTATCAGTCGGAGGAAGCAATTCATTTCCAGGCTGGCAGAGGCAAATCAATTAGTCAGTCAGTCGGTCGGTCAGCCAGCCAGTCAGCAAGGCAGCCAGTCAGCTAGTCCCTCAGCCAGTCGCTGGGTAGATCCCGCCAGTCAGCCAGCACGTCGCTCAGTCAGACGGTAAGTCTGTGAGTGTGCAGCAGTGTTAAAACATTAATTAAAAAAGGCCCATAAAAGAGTGGCAGGCAGCCATCCAAGTACATAGTTGTGCCCTCGTCAAACCAATCAGCATCCTGGGTTCCTTTCTTTCGTTCAGCCTGTAGCTCTCTTGGGTCTAGCACCACCTATCGCCCGCCTGAGATCTGCCTTCTGTCGCTCCTCGGTCCATCGTCGAGTCCGTCACAATATGTGGAATACAGGGTTCATGCAAACTGTCAACACAAAATGTCTACTCCGATGAACTGAATAACCACATTAGCGAAACTGGGTGTTGTCATTATATATGCCCGTCTGTATGTCTCTCTCTCTCTCTCTCTCTCTCTCTCTCTCTCTCTCTCTCTCTCTCTCTCTCTCGCTCTCTCTCTCTCTCTCTCTCTCTCTCTCCCTCTCTCTCTCTCACCAAGGGAAGGTACATGATAAGAAACTCTGTAACCTCTCAGTGGGTGGTTTGGAGAATCAACAACAAGACCAGAGCAAACGAGAAATAATATCGCACCAAATAGTGCGAGAGCGTCGTTAAGAACAGACAGTTTAAGGGGAGTGCTGTTTAATTCAAAGACGTCGCAATCGTTTGATTTATTATTATATTATTGATTTATATTTCTAATGATGAATTTGGTTTATACGTGTTATTGTTTATGGGGCACAGTGAGTGTGTGTTTTGAGGTCTGTTGGGTTGGGGGATTAGAAACAGTAAAGGCATGAGAAGAATTTGAATTATTAGGCATTTGTTGAATTTGAATTATTCTTCTCATTTGGAAGCCTGGGAGTACCCCCGGTACGTTGGTGCATCGTTCATAATGCATCAGTCATGAAATTGTTCGGTTTGATTTACTGCGTCAGCAAGCCGACACTTCTCTGACACGACGTGAGACTGCCAGGCATTAGATGTTTGTTAACAGGTGCATCTTGTTTCTACCGCGTTTCGCTCTCACACAATTACCTTGGTTAGATGTTTTTTCACCTCATATTTGTCTCTATTTCTTTTTTTTTTCTTTTTCCAGCTACGGGAAAATCGTGTCAACAAAGGCCATCTTGGATAAGAACACGAATCAGTGCAAAGGTGAGTGGCGCCTCCTTCACCCTCAGAGGCTGATAGCGGCGAGTAGCATTCGCCATTCAAGGGAAATATACAGCAGCATCAACAGAAGAAACATGGTGGAAACACATGGCCTCCAGAGCTCTTTCAGTCTTTAAATGCTAGTTATTTCGTGCTGTATTTCCAGGTACAACAGCTGGACAGCTGTAAAGGCAACAGGGCAGCCAGCTGTGTGTTGATCTGTTGCGGGGGAGCGGGAAACATGTTAACATGTGATTGGTGGGGAAGTTGAACTTGCCAGGGCGGACATGTTGTCTGCAGACACACACAATAATGCAATCAGTGCAAGGGAAGTTGAGTTTATTGAATTAGGATGGGAATAACAAATAAACGTAATAACAATGCTACACTTTTTTTTTTACCATACTTTGTTTGATGGCTGAATAATAACTCCAGCGCGTGGGAGTGAGTTAGCATCAAATCCGTATGTCATAACGTGCAGTGGCGCCAATTTCAGGTCAACATCGGGGGGTCATAAATATTTTGTTCAAATGTGTTCCACCAAAAAGTAGGCTATATCACTGCTCTAAAGTCCTGCTTTCAGAATTTGAGGTTCAGAACAGTAATTCATGAATTATTCACGTTTTATTTATCTGTAATTTATTTCTTTTTTTCCAAATTTTCCAAATGTTATTAATTATTATGCGGAGATGGGGTTTGGGGCTGGGTACGTGGGACTGTTTCTGGGGGATGAGTCTGAGGGAACAACAGGAGACAAGGGTAAGGAGAATGCAGAAGACAAAAGGTAGGTCAATTAAAAAGTTGCTGGATCAAACAACCTTTCTTACCTGACAGCTTAGTGACAGTTGAGTGGACCTTGAATGAATGACTGAATCTCTGCCCCTTATGGTGACATTTGTTTGCCTCTATAGTCTTTTACTGTAAGATGTCAACAAGATTCTACAAGACATTTTCACCTGGCTTTAGCCAGTGTTTAGATCTGTTGTGGTATTTATGCAAATTAGCACACAAGTAATTAGCTTATGCACCGTATGCCCATGTTAACAAACAATTTCCAAAAATGTGTAATACATTTTTTGTTTGTCTTGATGTAAGTAATCAACTCAGTAATTTTCATGGTGATATCTAAATGTTACATTTTTTAACCTATTTATGTGAGAAAAAGAGGCGTATGAATAGGCTATATTTGGGTGTTTTTCGAAACTTTCCCCTAATGGAATTCTTCTGGGCTTTTTTTCCTTACTCGGGACATATTGAGGGTACAAAATCAGTTGAGTTTGCTTCTGTTGCAATTTGTTTAGGTTGACCCCCATTTTGGCTTAAAATGACTAGACTACTAGCTTAATTACATTTCAGTCACTGACTAGTCACTACTCGTCACTGTAGAAATCATGGAATTAACTCGCCCGGCTCTCATAGTGTGCAAGAACTGACTTCACACTGCTTACTCGCATCGTCCAGCGGGTGAGGCAAAGCGGGGCGCAAATTGTTCCAACCTGCAGGCTTACAGAAAGAGTCAAACCATTGCCAGTCTTTTAGCTTACTCTCGGATTGCATTGATCAGCTCTTTGACTGTCTTTCATCGCATCTTGGCATATGTTAGCTTTTGAAACGGCATCTTGAAAGGCACGGTTCATGTTGTGGGCGTTGGCGTTACAATGCACGTACGTTGCCTCTTCTTGTATGTCCTTGACGCGCGATTATAAGCCGACCCGCTCCTTGACATATTCGACCTGTCAATCATTTGGCACTCCAACCATTGGTGTGTCAGGAATGTTGCAGGGATGCTTTAGAACGATTGGTGGGGAGATTGTGGGGAGGGAGGTGTCGGGGTGCTATCGCAGCGCAGCGCAGCGTTCTGTCGCTCAGCACAGCGTTCTATCGCGCTTGCTTTATTTAAAGGGACAGACAACGAAAAAGGTGCCGGTTCACTGCCGTTTCAATCGAGGGGTTTTTGCACCCCCGACCTTATCTTTGGGGTTGCAAGAAACCTTGTGCCCCCCCCCCCCCAGAGATGGCGCATAAAATAACGTGTCATTAGCCATTCATGATGTCATTAGCCATTCATGGTGTCATCCGGGGGTTCACCCTTCTCAGCGAGCCAGCGCAGAGAGAGTATCACGCCCTCGTAAAAAACCGCCGCCCTCATGCGCGCGTCGCCGTAGAGTCCTCTCCCGCAGACGATGGGCCGCCAATTGTCCTCTTTGATGTTTTGTCACTTGATGTTTTGTCACGCGCCGCGCCAGATGATTTCACAATTGCACAGCAATTACCCTTACACTGGAGGAGCGCATGCACGCCCCCGCTCCCCCGAGCATGACACCGCCACGGCCTTCATCGCTTAACCGGCCGCAACAATGGCGACCGTATGTTTCAAATAGAGCTCACAGCAGGGGTTGGTGGGGCGGGTGGGGGGGGCTGGGTAAATCAGCGGCTTATGCTCTATTTGACGGTCCGCCTGATTGTTTGAGCGCTCTGAACTGAGCCCTAATCACTGTGATTGTGCACTCGTGAAGAGGCACTGCGGCGTGCGTCGTGTCTCGCTGGCCGTGATTGGCGCGCGGCGTCTGCCCGAGCTCCACTCCACCGGAGCGCTCCACTCCAGCCCGCGTCTTCAGACACGCCAGCAGGGCTGACAGCAGCAGCGTCTGAGCGGCAGGAGTCGGTGCGCAATCAAGCCCGTCTGTAGTCTGTAGCGCCAACCGATGAGCACTAGACTGATAAAAGGGCTGTGCTGTTGGTGTGTTTTTTTCTGTTTTTTTAATATTAGGAGAAATCTGATCGACTGACTTTGTCTTTGAATGCGATGGAATGGCGGTTCTTTGAGTTGGAGTTAAAGTGACACGTCCGGAGTTGTTGAAATGACACTTTTTTAGCACTGTTTAATTGAATGTGATCCAACCCATCGGTGTATCTACTCTGGGTTTCACAGACGTTTAGGGTTTACTGCGGTCTTGAGTCCAGTGGTACTCATTGATCCTGCGTGCTGAGGTGAGAGAGGGACTACCATGTTTGTGCAGCTCACAGACACAAAAGACAGATTTGATTTACATACCGTAATTGCTCTGCTAAATATTGCAGTGCTGCGGTTTATGAAAGTATTCTCATTATTGTTTGTTTGGCCGGTGACATACACCCCATTTAAATGAACTCATTCACTGAAGTTGGTGAGTGTGTGGCGGGGGGGGGGGGGGGGGGGGGGGGTATATATGAGAATATGATTAAATGGTGTGTGGAGTGAGTGGGGGGGAAGGGTTAGTCACACGGTCACAGACAGTGTGCTAACAACGTCCACAGTGCTCTCAGTTTCATTATCACTTCAACTATTGATTTAGTCCAGGAGATCTCAATCTGGCCAACATAAATACAGAGAGCCCTTGGTTTCAGCGGGTGCCAGCTCATTGTGGAAACATGGAGGTTTCCGGTCTATTAGTCGTAGTTTTTGGCTTACGGAGCTTCCTAAACCAAGTGAAATGACTCAGAAGTGTCTAAGTGGCCGCCCATGATAAATGCTGGTGACATACTCTAAATGCTGAGGAATCGCCTGTTTGGGCCATTCTCGAAAAACTATCAACATGACAACATCCGCATAATGACGTAGGTCTAAGTACAGTCCTTTCCAAAGTCCTTATGAATGCTCATTCACAGCTTTCCTTGACCTCATGACGTTTTCCATTGAGGCCAAGGAAAAGGGGTGAGGAAAATTCTCAGGGATGCGTTTCTTTGAAAATCTGACCGGAGCCAGAGACTGACGTCCACTAAGCAGCGTGGGCGTGTCTTCGGGGAGGAGAGAGTAGGATGTAGAGAGGGAGAGGCAGAGAGAAGCCACTTTAGATTGTAATTCAATCTGATTTCCCAGAGACGTACGGATGTGCCACTTTACAATAAGGGGACAATAATGAACCATTAATTAACATTGGGTCAAGCATTAGTACACATTAACTAACAATGAACTAACCATTAATTAAGTTAACTAATGATATCATAATCCTTTACTGCTAATGGTGTTCTTGTTTACTAATGGTGTTCATGTTAACTAATTAACATGAATAATAGCTAACAAGGTTAGCTATTTATTATTAGTAGTAGTTGCGTTTTAAAGTCCACACAATTACCATACAAATTGATCTACAAGTCAGTGTACAAATCAGAGCATAAATTGAGAGAAGCTTGACTTGTGCACACCACATAAAAAATGCATTTAAATGTTTTATTCTTCAGTATTGAAGACTCAATTGCGTAATCAGGCCCTGTGCCGTCAGGTTAATATCAATCTGCGGGCCTTTATCCGACCAACAATGGGACAGTGAAATGAAAGAAGGGAGTTACATAATGTTGCTATTATTGTCCCGTCTTCCTTGGTTCTCTGGAAATATCTTTATCATGCCGCCCAGAGGGGCTAGCACTTTCATCTGCGCAGAACCTGAAGACAAACTAGAATGTTCTGCTCAAGATTCTGTGAAATGGGGGAACCGCATTGCGCTTCAAAGGCGGGTTAAACAATTATAAAAGGTTCTCTTGGGTTCGACACAGTCCACAGGAAGACCATCTATAATCCAGCAATTGGGAGGACTTGTTATAAATCATGGAATGTTCTAAAGTCCACAGACACATGCTACTCTGTAACATGCTTGTTGTCTACTGCGCAGTTCTATACAAGCTCAGAGTCGCTCTCCAAAAGCACTCAATAGAGAGTCGCCTGTATCCTCGACACATTTGGTGATTGGTCCCTGCTACGGTTACCATGATCACCAGGAGGAAGATTATTTTATCTTGTACATCTTATTCAAAACAGCCAAGTTGGGCAGTTTCCTAGTGCAGGCGAAAGACACGTTTGACGCATTGTCTCGCTATCGAATCCCGTGGTTCAACTGAAAGCGTTTTTTAGCTTTTCACCTCAGGACGGAGGAAATACAGGACAAGGTTAGCCGAGGGGATGGTTGACTGTTCGGGCCCCAGGGCAGGGCAGAGCTGACACACAGGGGAAGCAGCATTTCCTACACAGGTCGGGGACGCTCTGATCTTCGCGGGGCGTGGATGTGTGGAAAGCAGCGACTGCAGAAAGCCGAACTGTCTGCAAGCGAGGGGAGGGAAATCCCTTGACAACGTGATCGCTTGGGTAGATAGCATGTAGATATTTTTTTCCATGCAGCATACACTCGCTGCATGACAACAACCCAGTGGTGCATCTTGGAGATCATGTGAGTAGGGATTTACAGGCTTGCAGATGACAAGAAGACCACAATGCGACATCAAAGTCGCATTGTGTAAGAATGAGCCCCTCCCCCCCAAAACAAATCAATACCAGTGTTCCGTCCACACTTACTGGATGTGTGACGACAGCCAGCGGAGCGGAGCTGTCTGGGTGGCTTGAGTGGGAGGGATTCTGGGGGTGTTGATAATACAATTCTTGTCAACAATGAGCAGTACGGGCTGGCCAGCATTTTTTAATATATACTAATATATTTAATATATTAGTTACAGGGTGTGATTTTATCAATAACGTTATTATCGATCAATATTGACTCCAGATATGTCATTTGAATGATGGAGCGAGCTGAAATGCTACGCGTAACTTAAATGCTTTAAAGGGTGTACAAAAAACAACACAGTAACAAGCTCCGCTAAATGTACTCCCAGGATCAAAAGTGTACATTTTCCATGCCAGAAATCGTCTAGCGTTGCAGTAATTGATGTACACTATTGTTATTGTCTTTGCTTAAAGACAGACTCGTGCCTTGTTAGCCCATAGGGGCGGTAGTTACTATAGGTGGCCTGTGGCTATGATACCGTGGGGTCTTCAATCCAACGTGCTGCGACACTTGCCTGATTAGATGTGATTTAGGTGTGATTTGTGTTATAGGGTTTGCGTTCCATATCTCTCTGCAGTGTTATGCCGTTAGAAATGCCAGTTCCTCATCGGTATACATAAATGTGTGCACAGAGAACCAGGAAGAAGAGGACCGTGGCCGACTTAAAGCTAACATACAACGAGTGCCTCACCTTCACCCATTCATACACACGTTCATACACGCGTTCATACACACGTCCAAATGCACGTCGATACAGCTTAGGCGTGTCTCGCTCAGGGACGCCTGAAATCTTTGCTAGGAGGAGGAACTTGGGACCACCAACATCCTGGTTGCCAGGCGACCTGCTCTGCCTCCTGACTACTTTAATAACTCTTCATCACTGCCACGGGGGAGGGCAGCGGGGGGGGGGGGGGGGGGGGGGGGGGGGGGTAACGTGACAGTGGAGTCCAGCAGCACTCATCAACTCAGATGTGTTTGGTTTGCGTGACTTTCGTTTTGGCTAAACGGCGGGCTTCTCATTAGCGGTTTTTGTAAATAAATATGTGTGCACGTGCTGGGCAGATCTCTGCAGCCCCCGATGCCTTTGAACAATAAAACACCGATCTGCTTATTGAGGAGAACAGAGTGTGCATCCAAATGCTGCAAAAAAAAAAGGGAAAGAACAAAAAAAAAAAGAAAGTGAGCAAACAGATGTTCCTGGCAGCGAGGCGAGAGCGGGAGATGAAGAGGGATATGTGACAAAAGAGGGAGGCGACGAGAGCAGCAGCGGAGGGAGCGAGTCGGAAAGAAACGACACTGAAAATATTTACATTCCACGTTGTAATTAATGAGCCTCTTTAATTGTCGATTGGAATTTGAAACGCTCCCGTTGCCTTTTGTTCTTCGTGGTGTCCTGGCATGTGTCCATGTGCGCACACACGCACGCAGGCAGGCACGCACGCACGCACGCACGCACGCACACATGCACGCGCGCAATGCACACGCACACACACACACACACACACACAATGACGATCAACAACGTCTTAAAACGCTCAAATGAGATTGCACAGGAATAACACAAATAAAAACATCCACATCCTGATGTGTGAAATGTCCATTCATTTATGACACACATAAGTTCATTTTAAGGGAGCAGGGGGGAAAAATAAGCCTTTGAGGGTGGGCCTCAAGAAGGGCTTATGGACTATGAAATGGCAAAAAGCGATAGCTTTTGACATCTGTTCCGGTCTTCAAGGCAAAACACACATCACCCCAGACAGTGAGAGACCTTGGCGCTGTACTCCTGTGAAGAAAGGCCAAATTCCACGACGACGTGCCTGAATATCCCTGAAGTTCAAACAGCTCAGAGCCCCCCGGAAATAAGTGTTTTCGGGCAAAACTGCCCATTCAGCATTCAGCATTCTGCACCGGCTCCTTATTATTCCTTGTTCATTTATCCACACTTGGTGTGCACAAGTTGTGCATGGGTACTTACCCACAGGACCACCCTTTGTAAGGGCGTTATGGAATGCATGTCAATCCCATACAGACTGTGGTGGGAGAAATGGAAGGGAGTTGGAGGTCGCACGCATTTTAAGTGTCCCAGTGTTCAATAATGGTATGATGGTGGATTGTTATTCTGTTCGTCTGTCAGAGCAGTCTTGCTCTCCGGGCTGTTTTCTCACCTTATTCCTTATTGTCTCCCGTGTGCCTGTGTGTGTGTGTCTCTGTGTATTGTGTCTGTCTGTCCGTATCTGTGTGTCTCTGTATCTATGTGTGTGTGTGTGTGTGTGTATGTGTGTCTGTCTATGTTTAAGCGTGTGTGTTTGTGTCTCTTTGTGTGTCTCTGTGTGTCTCTGTATTTGTGTGTGTGTGCATGTGTGTGTGTGTGTGTGTGTGTGTGTGTGTGTGTGTGTGTGTGTGTGTGTGCGCATGTGTGTGTGTGTGTGTGTGTGTGTGTGTGTGTGTGCGTGTGTGTCTAGGCTACGGCTTCGTGGACTTTGACAGCCCTGCGGCGGCCCAGAAGGCCGTAGCTTCCCTGAAAGCCAGTGGGGTGCAGGCGCAGATGGCCAAGGTAGGAGACCTGAGAGGGACCCGCCCGTCACCACCCCGCCCACTGCCGTCACCCCTGCCCTACCCTCTCCTCACCCCTACTCACCCCTCCTCACCCCCTGTCTCTCTACAACGCACCCGCACAACCCTTTTCCTGCGCCGAACTTGTGTGTGTTCATGACATTTTTGTTTGTGTGTGCGTGCGTGCGCACGTGTGTGTGTGCATGTGTGTGTGTGTGTGTGACTGTCTGTATTTAGGAAAGTGCACAAAAAGCAAACATTCTCACTTAAGACGAGCCAATTGCCATGATTGCGTATGTGTGTGTGTGTGTGCGTGCGTGTGTGTCTTTGCGTGTGTGCTCACGTGTCTGTCCGTCTCCGTACCCCTTTCCGTTCTGCCCATGTGTTTCCATGTCGGTGCAGGACGCCCACGTGTGTGTGCGTGCCTGCGGCGGGGAGAGACAGAGCTCCGGGGGCCCCGTTCTGTTTACGTCGGTACATTTGTATGCGTCTCACTGCGGCTCGACGCTCCCACACCTCGTCAAGGACGTTACTCACACCCGCAATCAGACTCACAAGGCCCTCTGCTGCTACAAGTGGCCGGACGGCGGCGGAGGGGCGTGTGTGTGTGCATTGGTCGATACGGGACAATGCCTGATGAGCACTGGGGAAGAATGAAATGTACAATATTGTGCGTGTGTTTTTGTGTCGGGGGGGGGGGTGGGTTTGTGTGGAAGAGAGAGAGACTGTGTGTGTGTGTGTGTGTGTGTGTGTGTGTGTGTGTGTGTAGGAGAGTCAGTGTGTGTGTGTGTGTGTGCGTGTGTGTGAACTCATGGCGGATACAGTCTGGCTCCCTTTCAGAATCATTAAAACCACATCGCCACTGAGCTCCCCCGTTTAGAAATGAAAGAGAATTGCAATTAAAAGTGGCCGGTCTTCAGGCTGTGAGAGCATCCCATTGAATTACACATTACCAGCCTTGTCAGTCACCTCTCTGCTGGCTTTAAACCTCTTTTCATGACGTCTCTCTCTCTCGCGCGCTCACTCTCTGGCTCTCTCTCTCTGTACCTCTCTCTTGCTCTCCCTCTCCGGCTCTCTCTCACACGGTCTAGTCCTCTCTCTCTCTCTCTATCCCTATCTCTTGCTCTCTCACTGTGTCTCTTGCACTCTCTCTCTCTCTCTCTTGGGCTCTCTCTCTCTCTTTCTTGCTCGCTCTCCCCCTCGCTCCCTGTCCCCCTCTCGCTCTCTCCCCCTTGCTCTCTCTCCCCCTCCCCCTCGCTCCCTCATTTTTCGCTCTCCTCTCACTCATCTGTCTCACTTCTCTTGCTCGCCCTCGTACTCTCTGGGGTGGCGTGTACATTTGAATGAGCACTGTTGTTATGTTAGCTGTTGTTAAACTACAGTGTGTAGATGAGTGTGTGTGTGTGTGTGCGGGGGGGGCGGGGGGGGGGGGGGGGGGGCGGGGGGGAGTCCTGGGGATTCGCTCGGTGGGTTGAAAGATTGAACTCTGAGTGGAGGAGAGAGCCCCCTGATGTCTCATGCTTGTAGTTCACGCCACGGCTTCAGCTAGTCACAATGACGCCTGATGCCAAAGGAGATGGTAGCATAGCGCACGCTCAGGCTATCCACTTCACTTTTAACATTGCCGGGAAACTTAATTAGTCCTTGATTTTGTCGAGATGTGCAGTGCACCCTATGGGCAAACAGAGCACACGTTAATCTAGGTGTTAATCGAGCTCTTGAATCTTAACGTACTGTTTTAGTTTACTTCTTTTTTTTTTTTTTACTTTAACCAATTTGATCTCTTGTTTTTACTTGAAAATGCTGGTTTGTGCGGCAGGGGACATGTCAGTAGAGAGCCCGATGGTTTACCAATGTGGGGAGGAAATAACAGTTGTTGGTGAATAACAACGATCAGCTCAACACATCTTGGGGCCTTGGATATGCTGTGTGCAGCTATCTGGCTGATCTGTTAAAGAATATCCATACACACACCTACGCACACAGTTGTGCGTAATAGTATAAAAAAATACTGTGAAATACATCCTACTCATAATTTGACTTGTTATGATGAGCTATTTCTGCCGTGTGAGCAGTATATCTACCGTATGTAACTGAGCCTGATTCATGCTACCCTCTTTATATAAACTGGAGGACATCTATTTCAATATCTCTGCACATTTCTAGCTCTGTAAAGGACCATACCCCAAGACACAGTTTGCTCAGGGTTCAATGTGGGCAGAAGTAGCATAACAAACGTACACTTTGTTTACCTATACTATACGATACTCAGGTTCCTCTCCCGGATGGATGGAGCTCGCGTTCCCTGTGACTGAGTTTATCCCACATCAATATTTCACCCGCTGCATTTCGTTTCATTGGTGTTTTATTTACCCTTTTTTTTTCGTATTTGACAGCGCTTATCAAGATGAAGTTGCTCACCGAGCCGGGAAAATTTGCCTGTCGTTGTGTTTGAGGATGCGGCACATCCTTGTCTATCAAGTGCCAAATCCACACGCTAACTGGCGTCTTCTCTGGAGGATGAGTTCTTGTTTTGCTTTAAAACTAAAAGAGACAAGGAGAAAACATACAAATGCCAGGCTATGCTTTATTCTTACCAATGTCTTCAATGTGGCATTACAAGCACCGGAGGTGATTCTAGGCTTTCATTTAGTTGTGTTTATTTTATTTATCCAATCCTGGACAACAAGCTGTTCCCCATTTCCTGTGTGTGTGCGGATCTTATCTGTTCACCCAGTGTGTGTGTTACCTGTTTACCCAAGTGTGTGTCTGTGTGTTTAATCAGTTTGCCCGTGTGAGTGTAGATATATTCAAATACGCGTGTGTGATAGATTTCAGAATTTGAATAGGCCTTGGAAGATATGAGCAGTTCAAGGTCACATTTCAGACCGGGGTCAAAGTGGATGTTAAGGTGAACTATAAGTCAGAGTGAGTACGCACGCACAACACAGACACAACTCCATGTTGGTGCACACACACAACTGTGCTGTCGCTGTTTGACAGTTTCTCTCCATCTCCTCCTCACACATTTTTTTTGTCACAGTTTTTTCGTTCACTATCTCCTTATCTCTTGGCTCTCCATCTCCACAGTCAATTTCTCCATTCCTCTCTCTCCTTCCCTTTCCTGCTCATCGTTTATGCCTAGAGAGGTGGTTCACATGGCTAGGAAATGTGTTGCATTCGCCCAAAAAGAGAGTGAGAGAGAGAGAAGACAGACAGACATACAGACAGACAGACAGACAGACAGAGAGGGAGACCTACATAGAGTGAGGCAGACCGGGAGAGAGTGAGTGGGAAAAGGTGCAGTTTGCAGTGGATCAAGATTTTCAGAACAATAAAAGGCAGTCTCTCACACACACAGACACATACACAAACACACACACACACACACACACACATACACACACACACACACACACACACACACACACACACAGACACGCGCATTGTATACAGAGCTCTTGGCTTGGATGTCATTTATCAGTCCTGATTGAGCCCTATGTTCTGACCAGCTGTGTGCCTCTAATCCCAAATCTCCTTTATGCCTCCATTCTCTCTCTCTCTCGCACTCTCTCGCACTCTCTCTCTCTCTCTCTCTCTCTCTCTCTCTCTCTCTCTCTCTCTCTCTCTCTCTCTCTCTCTCTCTCTCTCGCTCTCTCTCATACGTCTCCCGCTGTCTCTCTCTCTCTTTATCTTTGTTCCTGTCATACTGTCTTGACAGGCTGACATGTTCTGTGTGTGCTTATGGCTCGTCAGCTGCCTGCCACCTTTGTTCCCTGCACTGTGTGTGTGCGTGTGTGTGTGCGTGAGTGAATGTGTGTGTGTGTGTGTGTGTGTGTGTGTGTGTGTGTGTGTGTGTATACAGCAGCAGTGCATGCTGGGACACAACACTAATGGTTGAAGACAAAAGGGTCTATATCTATATAATATATATAGATACATATATATAATATATCTCTCATCTGTCTCTTATCTTTTATCCTTTCACCCTTTGTTTGTCTCGCCCTCATCCCACTCCCGCTCTCTTTCTCTGTCTCCCTCTCGCCCTGCTCCCTCTCTCTCTCTCCCTCTCGCTTGCACTTTCGTTCCTTTTCTCTCTCTCCTTACTCGCACTCTTTTTTGCCATAGCAGCCTAGTTTCACTAGACAAGTTTTAAGAGATTCCTTCCTCTTTTACCGTATGTCACATTTCAGCTTTGTCCTCTATCTAACCCTGCTAAAAAAATATATATATAGAGAGAGAGTTAGAGAGAGAGAGAGAGAGAGAGAGAGAGCGCGAGGAGAGAGAGCGAGAGAGAGAGAGAGAGAGAAAGCGAGAGATAGATTGAAAAATAGATATTGTATTATTTGAACATTACATGAACTGTAATGTATACCTCCTATGTTATGCCTGTGGTGGCGCGAATGTGTAATTTATAGTAAATAATAAGTCAAATAAAACGTGCAATTGTTTCTTAGGGAAATTCAATTCTAAACTAATAGAATCCTAGAAACAGTACTCTGAGTCCGAATGTTGTTTATTAAAATGTGTTGTTGGACTCACTAACGAGAGAACCTTCAGCTCCCTATCGCGTCACCGTGGTTGCTGACACGCTGACAGCTCATCTCAGAGGAGGGGATGGATGACAGACAGGAACGTGCACAAGCTCTGCCGGAATGGAGGAACAGTGCGCCTGCTAAAAGGATGCGTGAGTCAGTTCGAATGAGGCAGGACTTGAGTATGAGGATAACGTAAAAAAAGGAATGATACAGACTGACTGCAAACAGAAGGGAAAAAAATGGGAATGATTAGAAAGTGAAGTCGACTGCTGGGTAATGTATACGTTGAAAGAATGGAAATGTATTGAACTGCTAATGGTGTCGCAGACGATAATAGGTAATCGTAGCTTTTGAGTGTAATTGGTGCTAACACATATGGATTTACATATATATATATATATATATATATACAGCTTGTTTGCCTCTGAAAGGCCAAAAGATAAACCTTCCAACAGGTTGTGGATACATTGGAAAAACGTTCAATCCCAAAGCCCATAGCTGAAGGATTCAGGTTGTTTAGAAGGAACCAGTCAAAAAGTGATACAATATCGGTGTATTTAGCAGAGCTACACAGATTATGCAGCAGGGGCGTTATAAACTGTCGTTATAAATGGTCAAAGCTACTAGCTGATTCTAAAGTGTTGGAAAAGGGATAGGAACACTTAAAGGAATGAAAGCTGGAAAATAATGCCGCTCCAAAGTTCCACAAGAAGAGACCTTGGCCGGAAGTTGAAGAAATATTTGAGAGCTCCACTTAGAGAGCTGTCTGAGTGGAGTGGAGTGGATGGGCTACACCCCAAAGTTCCAGTCAGAAATAATGTAATTCATATCCAGTGCTCAGCACAATACAATATCCACTGTCCCACATTGAAGACATATTTGTTTCTATCGCCGGATGGGCAAATGAAGCAAATGAAGATACCTGGATTGTACCAGTATAACCATTTTGTGATTGGATTAGCACTGGCTCCCGCTATTTGTCAAGATGTCAAACCTCTATGGAAAAAAAAAGTTTGCATTGACAACTGACCATCAGCCACTTGGGTCTGTATTTAACCCACAGAAGGGCGTTCCAGCAATGACAGGTACTAAACAACATGGTGACTTGCGAAGTCCATTGTTGACTACTGAGGAAGACAAATCAATAGACCCAGCAGAAGTGTTTCACTAGTCCACCAGCTTCTTGGGACAAACGCTCATATACAGAGTGACATACAAACAACCAGACAGTGTTTAAAGTTGATGACTTCCCCTTGAAAGAATTGCCTACCCATGATGGCCCATGGTCTCCTGGTTTTTCCAGCAAAGAGGGAGCTATCTGTTTATCAAGGAACATTGGATAACATGCTGTGATGTCTTCTAAATGACACAGCCGAGCACTGGATGCCTTGCATGAGGGATACTTAGAGACAGGTCACATGAGGAGACTAGCCTGTGGTTATGTGTGGTGGCCTGGAATTGACAAACAGATGGAGGGCACCACAAAGACCTGCTCTGGATGTCCAAAGATCCAGAACACACCACCACAAGCCCCACTTAACCCCTGGGATCAGCCTTCATCACCATGGCAACATGTGCATATTTATTTCACTGCAACAATCACGGACTCCATGTTCCGGATGGAAGTTGAGTAGTTGACGCACATGACGCACTTCTAAATGACAGGAAGTCAATGACAACTTTGGATAAACACAATTTCTGTACTTCCTGGACCATATTCACCAGAGCAAGTCTGCACAAACAATGGCGACGATTGGTCGAATTCAGAAGTACTTTACATGGAAAATTTGAATGACGCATTCCACCTCTTTGCCTTATCGTCCAGCCATGTACGGCTTAGCCGAGAGGTTTGTACGAACATTCAAAAAGTAAATCAATGCAATGGAAAAGCAGAGCATATCACGCAACACAAGATAAACAATTGCCTTTTTGTTGACAGAAAAGCAGTTCATTACAACAACTATCGACCAAACCTCAGCCATAATGTTTCTCACCGGGAACTGGAGTTCTCGCATGGACCTTCTCAAGCCTAATGTTAGGCGACAATATAAACATCTAAATAACAAACCAACCAGAAGCCTCCAGAACTGGACCACTGATGTGTATAGTGGATGTTGGTGACGTCACGTTGGGAAATCATGTTGATCCGATCCTTCACACCCGCATGAAAAGCAAAGCGATGCAGACCGTACCTGACTCATCGGACTTGGCTAACGATGCTCCAGATATCCCAGCTTCACACGGACCTGAGAACGCTGTGACCACAGACTTACTGGACATGACTGGGATACAAAACTAGAGGCTGAGAAAGGCTACCAGGAGAGACACTACAACGCCTCCAAAGAGACTGGAATTGTGAACAGCAAATGTAAAAGAAAATATAATTAGAAAGAAAAATGTTACGTTGAAAATGTAACGATGCCACACTATTATTGTGTTATTTAAGGAGACGTTAGCAGAGGATGAATGTCATGTTAAACTCTGTAAAGAGGAACTTTTATGCAGAGTCATGTTTAACTTTCTTATGTTTAACTTTATAATAATGTTTACAGGTTTGTGCATAATACATAATTAATTGGGTTAAATAGCATTCAACTAGGAAGGGAGGATGCATAATGTAAAGAACATTACAAGAACTTTAACATTGCATGTTTACCTCCTCCGACCTCTTATACCTTCTGCAGGGCACTTATCGATGTGTGTAATTATTCATGAGTGAAGTTCAAGTAATTAAAAGAATCCTAGAAACTAGAGCTCTTACTATTATTCATGCATGTATAGTTGTGTTAGGGAGGTCAAAAACATGGCTGAGAGAGAGACAGACAGACAGACAGACAGAAGATGGATGGATATGTCCTTTCATGTGAGCAGACAGACAGACGGACAGAGAGTGGTCAGTCTTGACTGCATCAAACTATCTTGAAGGGGCGTGACAGCACTGCAGGCAGTAATGCAGCAAAACACGGCAGAACTACAACACTTTTGTCATGTGTGTGGTGGGAACACTATCAAATGGATATTGAGCAGGGTGATTCAAGCCCTGCATCTATCTGGGATTACTTTGTGATAATGACCAGCTTGCTGTACACTAACCCGCCTAGTAAATGGCTACTTGCTAAGGAAATCAATAATTTGACACAACGAAAGATGATTTTATCGATTTAAAAAAGATGAATTGCTTCCACTAAAATAATAGAGGAAACAATGTCAGAGGTCTGTTGATCAGAAGTGATATACCGCTGAACCCTGTGATTGAACAATCAGAATTGAGTAGTCATCAAAGCCCTGTAATAAATACTTTATAGTCGAGGGGTCCCTTGTGTATTATTTTATTTATTTCTTTGTTTTTGTTTCTTGCTTTCTTTCCGTGTTCCTCTCTTTCTGTTTTACTTTGCTTGCACATTTAAAACGTCCATTTCAGGTTCAGCACAGAGATGAAGGAGAGTTCACCGGAGATAATAAGGATTTGTGTGAGAGAGGAGATTCTAGAGCAGAGAGTAGCCCCAAGGGTGTGTGTGTGTGTGTGTGTGTGTGTGTGTGTGTGCGCATGCATGTCTGTATATAGACATGTATTCTTCATGCACATAAATGTCTAGGCTAGTGTGTGTGTGTGTGTGTGTGTGTGTGTGTGTGTGTGTCATCTTGCTCAGCAACTTTTGCAACAAAGGAAAAGCTGGAGGAGAGGAAAACAAGCAGAAGGACAATGAAGCCAGGCAGAGGAGGGAGGGAGAAAGAGAGAGAGAGCCACATAGAGTGAGAGAGAGAGGAGCAAAGGAGCCCCAATTAAATTACATGTAATCTGGTCTGAATGTAAGCGTCCATTAGCTGCTCTCCAATCGTATTAGCCCTGCATTAGCCTTGTCTATGCTGTGGTGTGTGTCTGCTTTTTTGGAGTGTGTGTGTGTGTGTGTGTGTGTGTGTGTGTGTCTTAGTGTGCAGATAGGAGTGTTTTCACCATCTTTCAATTGTGTGTGTGTGTGTGTGTGTGTGTGTGTGTGTGTGTGTTTGCTAAATGGTTGACTATAAATGTGTACTTCTGTGTGTAATGGTGTATGTGTTTGTGTGTGTGCACGGAAATGGGAGGTAGGGAAATATCTGTATGGGGGTGTGTCTGTGGGAGTGTTTTTTGCGGGGGGGGTGGGGGGGGGGTGAGGTGGGAGAGCAGGGTTGGGATTTATTGGACAGCTCTTTTCTAACAAAAGGATATGAGGGAGTGAGGGGAGGAAATTACTATTCAAGATAGATTAACTACGTCACATACAGCAGATATATAGGACGTAAAGTCAGATCAAAGTGCAATGCAAAAACGGGAACACTATTTACAATAAAAAGCAACCACAATGTTTCCAGTAAAAATAAGCGACACTATTAGCAGTAGGGGAAGATAATAAATAATAGAAAATGTAAAAAATATGCAAAAATGTGTAGTTGTTGTATGTGTAGTGTGTGTGTGTGTGTGTGTGTGTGTGTGTGTGTGTCAGTGGAGGCTTCTCCGGTGAGGAGAGGGAGGAAGATCCTCCTTAACATTGTTGAGGATAAAAAATGTAGATTGCCCAGACTACTGTAATGAATTAATGCCCTTAAATATGACTACATTAATGCCTTTGTATATGGAATGTTTGTTTCCCTGGGTAAAGGGACATTAGCACCCCCTATCGCCTATTGAATATTACTTCTGGGAGGACGTTCCTCCCTCAGCCTCCATTGACTCCCCTTCATTTCTCGGGCACTACTGGCAGCCGGTGAATAACATGGGGTTCAATGGGAGAGAGGAGGAAATTCCTCCTCTGAGTGGGTGGGACTAGCTAAGGGATCTGAATCGCGTCAACGTCTATTTACGAATAGGCTGGAGCCCTGGCTGCGCTATGAACCAATAAGAAGAAGTCATGGCTGCACTATGAACCAATAAGCAGGAGCCCTGGCTGTGGAGCAGCCCGGAGGGAGGGGTTATCCCCTCAAGTCTCTAGGCCATGACAACCAACAAAGCCGCTCAGTCGTATGCCTCGTTTCCACCGAGCGGTGCGCTACTGTTTGTTGCGGTACAGTGCAGCTCTGTTCGCTTATATTGCCGTTTCCAGCTCAATCTAAATTGGCTTAACACCATGACCAACATTATGAAACATCCTTTAACATCCACATTTGCCTCAAACAATGTTAGGCTTACAGCCCAAGTCAATAGTTGTGAAATTATGTTCTTGTTCTTTTAATTGTTTGTCATTCTGACCGTTCTGTTTGATATTGTGGAAAGGATGTTAGTGATGATGATTCAGAGCATGATGCATTTTAAATGGCATCACTTTTGGTTTTGTGTCTTAATTTTTCTTAAAACAATTGTAGCTGAAAATAAACATAGCCAAATTACAACCAATAGCTTCAGTCATTGGCCCAATGATTTTTTAATTTAGTTTTACAAATCAAGAGTAGGCCTAATTTGACAAATTGGCTTTGCATTCTTTCCTGCCACTGGTGGATTTGTATCAATTTTATTCACATAATTATCCCTCCCTGCTATTTTGTAGTTCACCAAAACACCCTGAAACAACTTGAGTCTCACATACTTATGCCACCATACACCACTAACAGTGCAAGTAGGCCAATGGCAACCAAGCGTGCAGTCCTTCCTCCCTCACTTTAAAAACCACCAGCCGCCACTGGTGTGTGTGTGTGTGTGTGTGTGTGTGTGTATGTGTGTGTGTGTGTGCGTGCGTGTGTTTGGGGCAGTGTATGGAACTGGGTAGGGGCCCTGATGAGGTCAGTGTTCCCAGTCCTGATGACTGGGGACGGGGGAAGGAAGCTCTGTCTCAGACAGTCTCTTGTTTTGCTGCGTGCCTGACCGTGGTGTGGACCCTTCAGGATCCTAACCGCTCTGGTTCTGCAAGCCACCTCCTGGTGTGTAACTCCTGTAAAGTTCTGCAGAGAGGGGAGCGAAGAAGTTCCGGTGGTGCATTCAGCCCACCGCACTATTCTCCGCAGAGCCCTCCTACCCTGAGTGGAGCTGTTACCAAACCAGGCGGTGATGCCTCCTGTCTGAACGCTCTCTGCAGCTGCAGAGTAGAAGGGCGGAAGGATCCTCAGGGAGGCTCTGAATTTATTCATCTACCTGCCTCGCCTTTCTCACCAGAGTGTCTCTGTGTGTTTACCATGTCAGACCCTCTGTGATGTGGTATTTATAACCGCTCACACTCTCTCTGTGGTGTTGAGAGCTGTAATCAATGAAGAGCAGTCTCACACAGCCCCCCTGTTCCGGCTGTCAAGATGAGAGAGTGCGGTGTGCGGTACCTGAGAGTCAGCATCGGCCGTGGTTCTGTTTGGCCGATAAGAAAAACTGCATGACTTGTCTCGCTCATGGTCTGAGCGAGGAACCATGGTCTGAGCGAGGGAGGCAGAGATGAGGAGAGGGCCATCGACTGTGTCATTCAAACAGGCTGGAGAAGCGTTTGTGGGGCACAGGGACAATAGTGGATGCCTTTAAGCAGGTGTGGATGGTGGACTTTGAGCCAGGGAACAGGTGGAATATGGGGAACACTTGGACTAGCTGATTAGCACATGTCTTCAGTACTCGCCCAGACACGCCATCTGGACCGGCAGCCTTCCTGGTGTTCATACTCATCAGAGCCCTCCCTACGTTATGCTCCGTCACAGTGTGTGCTCAACCCCATCGGAGCTCACTCCAGGAACTCACTCCAGGTGCGCTAACCATATTATCGTTATTAGCCGGCGGGCTAGCCTAAAACCGTGCTTAAAGTGAGTTCAGGTCTTCGGCTAGGGATGCAAGGGCACTCACGGTTGAGGGAGGGACAGCCCCGGTAGTCTATTAAAGTGTCCCTTCCCTAGGTGTCCGGTGTCACGCTGATACATCTGCGACGCCACTCTGTCTTGCCGCTGTACTTCCTCTTGGCGTCCTTCGTCGCCCTTCTCGATCCGTAGGACGCGGACGGCCTGTTTTGCTCGTCCGTGTTGCTCGATACAAGGCCAGAGTTATAAGCTGCACTGCAGGCATTCAGGCGGCGTGCATGGATCTGTCAACCGACCCTTTTTCGGTTAGGAAAGGACCGCCTACCGTGGGAACTTCGGGGTTGATATGCTATGCTATGAAGCTCGTAACATTCATTTATTTATTTATTTTTATATCTACCTTTGGCTCTTTTATATGGAATTCTTAATTAGGTGTAACATTGCTCACTCGCAATTATTTACTTTTATTGACTTTTTTATTTTATTGTTTGTTTTGTTGTTTGTCAACTGCACTGTGCTGTCTGGATACCTGAATTTCCCCAAGGGGATGAATAAAGTATCTACACCTACTACTACAACTACTACTAACACCATCCCTCGCTGAGGTCACTGCAGACGGATTGGAACAGGTCCCGTTTGAAGTCACTCAGTCTGATCAGACCACTGCTTTACGTGCATTGCCACTATCGCTTGCCTTGCTATCCTTTGCTTTTACCCCGGTAACTGGAAAATGGACGCGTGGTTTGATTTGGTAAAAGGGAGAGGAACAGCCCTGTACACTCTGTTGAATGGTGTGTATCAGTGGTCCAAGTTTCTTTCTCCCATGGCAACACACAACGGACGGAATGAGATCGTCAGATGCTCAGGGTTCCACAAGCAGGAACCAGAGAGTCTGAAAGTCCTTGGGCTTGCACCAGTAACTTTGAGTCATGAATCACAGCCGTCCAAACATTGGATTGACCAGACTCTTCCGTTCTGACCGCACGGAAAACCGAGAAGGAATCGGTTGGGCTTATGAGTCGGAATCGACACCAGCGAGATCAGCCACGTCTCCGTCAGTAACAAAAGATGTTACACACCCCTTTATGTCGCGCTGTAATCCAATCCTCGCACTGACCTCATCCGACGTGTTTCCCAGAGACCGGACATTAGCGAGAAGGACGCTGGGCAGCGCCGGCCGGCGGGCTTTGAGCTCTCGGTCTGTTCCGAACCACGCTCCGTTTCCCTCTCTTTTTTTCTCCTGCGTTTCCCCGGAGACGTGTCTCCGTTGATGTTGTTGTTGTTGTTGTGGTTCCACTCGTATGATCTCTGACAGCCACGTCGGATAGAAAGTGTACAAAGGAGGCCGTTTGGAAAGGATGTGTTAGCCTGGAAAAAGTGAAATAAATTGAAAGAGCTTTGGTGAAGCATGACCATTAAAAAAAAAAACACACTCTCTAATGACTGTTTTTTTCCGTTGCGTTACCGATAGACGTATCATAACAGTTATCCTAATCATGGGCGGAGACACGCTTTGGATTTTGCCAGTGCATTAACCTGCATATTTGCTTAACCACAGAAACATTTTCTTATGCTTCAGAGTCCTCCGTAACCCCTGAATAGAAATCATTGAAATAATTATGCATATAATTAAAAGCCTGCCGATCCACAGCAGCGTTTAACAGCACAATGGAGGTACAAAATGTACCATGGAAAAAGTACTAAAAGCTTTGCTTACGGCCTTGCATTCCGTAGTGTGACAAAAAGAGTGTTTTTTATGTGGCACCCTATTCCCCTCCTTACAACACTTACAAAAGTCTCCTGTTATGGGCTCTGAATAACCTAAAAGCAAAAGGCGCCTGAACAACCCGTCCAGTTAGTTTGTACTTTGTCGTATTGTGAGGCAGATAGAATAATATGAGGCTGCACGTAAAAATAAAAGCACAAATGTAGTTTCTGTATCTGTATTATCTGAAAATATCAAACACATGGTAGGTTTTTGCGCCACTTTCAGTCACAGAACTCCATTATGACTTAGTAACAGTAATTGGTCACTCATCAATCTTGAAAAGAGAAGAATTTACAAGGGTTTTAAAACAAATCTGCCTAATGATTAATAGAGCATAATATGCCAATTTGTAATCAAAGCTTTGTAACTAAAGAATGATGAATTAGGAGATCGGAGAGTGAGCGATAGAGAGAGAATGAGAGATAATGAGTGAGAGGGAGAGAGAGTGATAGCGAGTAAGAGAGAGAGCAAGAGAGTGATAGAGAGTGAGAGGGCGAGAGAGAGAGAGATGAGAGAGAGTTAGAGAAAGAGAGATGAGAGAGAAAGAGATGAGAGAAAGAGAGCGATAGAGATAGAGAAAGATATAGATTGAGAGAGAGAGAGAGAAATGAACAAGCAGACATTAGCAGAAGGTGGGGGTAGGGTGTGGTTTGTGATTCCTCTCTGGAACAGCTCTATAAATGAGATGACCAGGAGACAACTGGAAACCTCTTTATACATACTCTCTCTCTCTCTCTCTCTCTCTCTCTCTCTCTCTCTCTCTCTCTCTCTCTCTCTCTCTCTCTCTCTCTCTCTCTCTCTCTCTCTCTCTCTCTCTCTCTCTTATCCCCTAACCCTCTCTCTCTCCTACGGGAGTATGATGGGGAGAGAGAGAATTGATTGATGTATAGATTGATTGAGGGAAGATCGGATGGTAGGAGAAGAAGAGGAAGTGGATGGTGGAGAAATGGGGGTATAGGGAGGGACTCACAACAGTATCACACTGCAGTCTTGTGAGTATACAATATATGAACATCCATATAACATATATCTATATATATCTATATATAGATATATATATATAGATATATCACACATAACAAAAATGGAGATGGTCATTGAATAACTGACGGAGAAGAGGCAGCCCAATCTCTTTATTTTATGTGGGGGTGGGAGTGGGGGCGTTAAGTGTTCTATCCGGCGTCTGTTCTCTGATTGGCTGCTCAGTCTTTACATCCCTCATTGTTATTGGTGACTAGGTGTGCTATCACTATTTGTCAATGGTCCTGCAGATGGGTCTGGGAGATTCACAATCTGACTGCGTAGCGCCTGCCATCTATCAAACTTTGTGGACAGCAGCCAAACTGCTTCTGTAGAGAGAGAGAGAGAGGGAGGGAGAGAGGGATAGAGGAGGAGGGAGAGAGAGAGAGAGAGAAAGAGAGGGGGGAGAGAGGGAGAGGGGGAGAGAGAGAGAGCGAAAGAGAGTGGGAGACAGGGAGTGGGAGAGAGAGAGGGAGAGAAAGATGGGGAGAGACAGAGAGGGGGAGAAAGAGAGAGAGAGGGAGAGAAAGGTCTGGGGGTGTTTGAAAGTAGAACATCACAAATCAACTGCTGTAACCTTTTAGTATGTCTCAGTCTTGCTGGCAGCGCACATGCCTGCTGAAGTCCAATGAGGATGGCTCTCTGGCTGTCTGCTCTGTCCATCTCTCTGTCTGCACGCCACATCTACACACACACCCTTTGCTCTTTCTTTAATTAAATAGACCTCCATTTTCCCCATTTCTTTTGAAACATGTATGCCAAAACAGAATCACACACACACACATGCATGCATACACACTCCAACACGCACACACACACACACAGACACATGCACACATTTACACAAACACACACATTACACACTGCATTTCATATTGAAATGGAGGATATTACACTATTGATATATATTCCATATTCTTGTGAATTTTACATACCATTCTATACAGTACGGTAATTGAAGGGATGCTATCAGACTGGAACTGTTTTTCTTTCCACAATTCAATATGTTTATTTCATGACTATATAACACCGCAAGAGGATAAACAATCATATTGAAATATTACCCATCCCAGCCCTTGCCAGCTCAGCCTTGCCCTGACACACGTGCAATGCATGCAAACACACACACACACACACACACACACACACCCCTGACACACGTGCAATGCATGCAAACACACACACACACACACACACACACACACACACACACACACACACAGAATATACTCTCGGTCTTTGCCTCTTATAGCAATAGGATTATATATAAATAAGATTATATATTGTTTTTATGACTTGGACAGTCATAGCTTGTGTCTTGTTTGATTGACTGCTGGCTCAATAAATGGGTTTCTTTATGTGACCATAATAAGGCCACACTTAGAAACCATGATGACAGAAAACTATTAATCTGCAAACCAGAAACTGACATCTTGATAGCGTTAGAGAGAATGTGCATCATTGCATCCCAAATAGGGCAAAGTGTTCTCCTCCAGACTAAGGAACAGGGGGACAACCTTTTGCTTGCATCTGCGTGGTTGATGAACTAGTTGTTCTTTTTTGTGAACGTGATATACATCTACTTTTCACAAGGATCTTGGCGGTTCCTACATATCGACTTTCACCGTAGCGGTGTCTAACCACCAAAAAGTGCTTTTTGCTGGAAAGTTAGGTTCGTTGCGAAGTGACATTCGTTGCGATTTA
>NC_140278.1:4123376-4161580 GCF_964030765.1 Micromesistius poutassou
CTCTCCTGCTCGCTGCTCTGTCCCTCTCCCCGCCTTATCTCTTTAATTTCCCAGCCAGCCATCCCTTCTACCTCTCTCATCACATCCTAGTGTTACACCCTGTGTGTGTGTGTGTGTGTGTGTGTGTGTGTGTGTGTGTGTGTGTGTGTGTGTGTGTTTCTGCCATC
Source organism: Micromesistius poutassou (assembly GCF_964030765.1). Lineage (NCBI taxonomy): Eukaryota > Metazoa > Chordata > Actinopteri > Gadiformes > Gadidae > Micromesistius > Micromesistius poutassou. Next base: position 4,123,544 of record NC_140278.1, read on the forward strand.
GTTAATGAGTCCCTCGGGACTCGACTGAAGCAGCCATCTTTATGAGTCCTCCCTGGGATGACGTGTCTTCAAAGACGGACACATACACACACACACACAAACACATTCACACACACACACATACACACACAGGCACACATACACACACAGGCACACACACATACAGGCACACTCACACACACACACACACACACATAGACAAACGTTCATATAGACAATCACACACAGGCACACACACACACACACACGCACACAAACGCACATGCACACACAGAGAAATACATACACACACACACACACACACACACACACACACACACACACACACACACACACAGGCATTCGCACCGGTCCTTTATGGGAGGCGTCATACAGGGTGTGTACCCGCAGGCGAAGCCAAAGACAACCCTCGTCCAGGTTGTGAACGCCATTAATCATTGTGAGAAAGAGTTCCCTTCTGCCTCCTCTTTCTCTCTTGAGCCAGAGTCCGTGACACACACACACACACACACACACACACACACACAACCCCCCCCCCCCCCCCCACACACACACACACACACACACACACACACACACACACACACACACACAGGCCCCATTTGTCAAGCATTTAACAGATATGTCATAAAATAATCTCCCTCTGTATTCCTTTGACTCCTTTCTCTGTGCTAACAAAACATTAGCTTTTTTACCAGTGGCGTGGCTAGGCCCGGCTATTGATTATAGACGCTCAATGATGGAATATAACAGCTCACACACACACTCACTCACCTACCCACAGGCACATGTGACAGGTGTATTTCAAAGAGTCTACGTTGCTGAGTGAGTGTGTGCGTGCGTGTGCGTGTGCGTGTGCATGTGTGTGTGTGTGTGTGTGTGCGTTTCCTTATATGTATGTGAGTGTGTGGGTTTGCTTGTGTGTGTGTGTGTGCGTTTATGTGTGTGAGTGCGTGTGTCTTCCAGACCATCCGTCTGCATTCCAGGTAATTAGACCGGCCAACAGCTGAATCCCATTAGCGTTGATTACAGCCTTCAGTATGAGAGAGAGAGAGCGAGAACAGACCAGATACGTTCAATTGTTGTGCTTTGATTTTGTATTGAATATAGACTCCATGTGCTTGTGTGTGTGTGTGTGTGTGTGTGTGTGTGTGTGTGTGTGTGTGTGTGTGTGTGTGTGTGTGTGTGTGTGTGTGTGTGGGCCCGTCCCAGTACGTCCCCTACCCCCTACCTCCTACCTCATACACACTAGCCCTCTGTTTAGCGTGCTGTCGGGTGTACTGTTTCAACAATAGGTGTAGCGCTAGTGAACGTCTTTGTCCCATGCACGGAGTGAAGGCAGATGCTGGCTCTGGATATAGGGCCAGAGAAGGTGTCCCACATTGCATTTGGATTTTCAGTTAAAAAATAACCGCCAATGTGAAGAGCACAAATGAAATGATATATTGGCAATAATTTCATTTTAAAAAAAAATGATATCGGTTGGAAAGTATTTTTGGGGTTTAACCAAAAAGATGATGTAATTCATCCGCAATGTCAAACTGTTTTGTAAGTTTGCAATTTCGTAATGTCTGTACGAGATGGCGGTAAAAGTCGGGATGGGGGCGTGTCCCAGTCTGCTGGGTTCATGTTACCCATCTGCTCCCGTTGGACAGACAGGACATCAAGCAGTGCCTCAATACGCAGTCCGCGGGAGGAGGGAAGACAAATGGGACCCGGCCTGTGTGTGTGTTTGTGTGCTTCTGCTACAGCTGTGTTATCGACTGAAAATAGTATCTATCCATCCCTCTGTCTGTTGCCCTTTCACAACAAATACCTGATACACTCCCATCCACAGCGTTTGAATCTCTATTCAGCAAATTATTTTTCCATCTCTCTCTCTCAATGTCATTCCCTCATCCCTCTGAATCTGCAACTTGTTCTGTGAAAACTTCACTAGCCTCCACCCAAATGGGTCACACCTCCTCAATTACATCCCCCCATACAGCACATAATGGACGAGTGCCCCTCCCCCTCGCTGAATTCTGTGGGCTGTGATTCGCCGATTGATTACAACCTCGTTCAAAGCAGACTGTCTGCGTGGTTTATACCAGTACGGCCTTTTGACGGGATCCCGCTTCTTCTCTGGAATTAATTGCTTCTCCGGGTTCCCGGCAGAGCAGACAGCAGCAGGCTTTTACAAGAACGGGGGGAACAGGGGGACAAAAATACAATGAGAAAGAGGAATGAATAAATAAAGATACAGCAGAGCCCGAAACTTGATTTTCTAGACCTGGTACGATCCCCTTGTTAAAGGTGCACTGTTAAAAAATCTCATTACCTCTCATTTTGATTGCCTGAATGACAAGACCTTGCCGATTTGCTAACCCGGTCCCTGTGGGGAAAAACCCTTGCTGCTTCCTTGAAGGGCAGTCCAATTCAGGTAATGGTTGTCACGACAATGCTTTTACCTTCAGATTTTAAATTTCATCCCAAACTGTGTCCCAGCATGCATCTTGATTGGCTCAGACAGCACCCTTAATCATTAAGTTATGGACATGGACAAAGTTCAGGGAGATGCAAGGAAAGTTCAATTGGAAATACAATTATGAGCACTACCCATATAAGGCATTTCAACAATGTTTATGGGATGAGACTTCAGCCGTCTGAATGTTTCCAACACAGTGGTCCTTGAAGGCCCTGACACACCAACCAGATTATCGGTCGTCGGACAGTTTGGCGAGCTCGGTGACCTGAGTCTGTTCGGTGTGTGCTGTGTGATCGGCCGTCGTCAAAAGCCAAGCTTTTTCAAGCCGTCTGTGTTCTTTTCAGCCGATTGCTCATATTGAATCTGCAATGACCAAATCGGTCAGACGACCGATATTCTGGTTGGTGTGTCAGGGCCTTAACACATCAGCCTGGCTAGGTTTCCAACTCATGCATTCAACCCATGCATTCAGACACATTTGCCTCCAGCCATTTCCCCTGCTCCTCATCTTGCAGATGTACCACCAAACCCTGTTGATATGTGGCCTTGACCGTCGGTCGATTCGGATGCAACCGCATTCCTCCTGGATTTCAGGCATTTAGGGAAATCTATGAAATGGCCTCTTCCATCTTCTCTCCATCGTCCAGTGCGTCAGGTGTCAAAGGCCTCCTACCCGTCCCATCTGGACCCAGCGGGCCGCCGGGAGCCATTTATCCATCTTGACCCGGAATTCTACCAGTCGATAATGGAAAGCGAGGCAGACGCAGAGGCGGCAGTGAATGCAAAGACACACGTGGGTCTGATTTGAATGCCAGCACTCTGATTGTGGCTGCATCTGGCGATTCTGCCGTGTAAGCAGATCCCAACACCTGTCTGCCAGCGCCCTCCGGGTCACTCGTCTTCGCCTGCCAAAGACGGATGCTGTAGGAAACAAGAGAGGAGGCTTCTCTTTGCTCTTCCTCGTCTTGGATTGCAGAGGCTCGATTAAGCCGTGATCTGAGACTTGAGTAATTACTGCTTATCAGTTCTCGTATTTAATGTCCTTTTATTTCCATATTTAGAGTTGTCAACTTTGATATTCTTTGGGACACTACATGACTTGATTTTCACACTTTTTTCGTGCCCATTTAATTTAATCAAAACTTTTTAAGATATATATATATATTTGTATTTATTAAGCTATTAATACTTTAAGCTATTTTTATACAAGGTCATGTACTTTTATAGCGTGACTTCTATGTGTATCATAGCCAAACTGCGTCTCCTATTCTCGTGACTCTCGTAAAAGCTTTGACCAAAAATAAAATTAAAAACAGAAAGTGTTCTGGTAGATTTTATGATGACTATTCAACTGTGAGAAATGAAGAGCGCTTGAACTTGTCTCTGTTTTTCATTACTCAGGCGAACCAAAACAACTCTAGATTTGTATCATTTGATCCTCTATAATACATATTTATATCCCCCTGCATGCATATTCTTGGACCTGCAAAAGTTTTCAGATCCTCAAACACACCATATGGGGTTGAAAAACAAGCATTGCATCAAAAACAGCTTTTGATGCCCAAGACATTACACATGCTTATTCAATTCCCCACATCAAAAACCCTTTGCTTGTTCAAGTAATACCTCGGTATTACCAAAACCAACAAAACCAACACAAACAATGTAAAAAATGTGCATGCATATGAAACAACCACACAGAACCCGAACACACGGCAGAAAGCAAACAACTGCCCGTTTCATGTGCACTAGGCAGGCAACGCACACGCTCACACGCACCCACGTGCTCCCCAGAGACCCATCCACCGGTCATTCCCCTGGTCAGGCAGGGTCCGCACGACGAGGTCGTCCATTAGGATCCAGTGTTGGTCTGGGGGTGGTGTGAGGCTGTGAAGGTGATGAACCGTGTTGATCTCCATAGCAAACGAGCCCCGCGGGATCCCCAGGCTTTAGTGCCCATCAAATATTCATAGCGTGTTCATTAAGTATTGAACAGGCCTTTAAAAAGTATTTAGACAAGCAAGCTTTCATTAGGGGGGATTACGGTCTCCGGGTTAGGAGGGAACGTGGAGGAAAGAAGGGAGGAAGGTCTGAGGACGGGAGGGGAAGCCTGCTTGTGTACGAGGAGGGAAGGGGGAGGTGAGGGGAGGTCGAGGAGGGACGTTGGGAGGAAATGGTAAGATGTTTTTTGGCTGAGTTGGTGACAGGCAGCTGAGAAAGGAGGGCAGGACAGGTTTATTGCTGGAGGGAGACAAACAGTGCAGGAAATGAATTAAGATCAAGTAGGTGACGCTCACTGATACCATTATATTTATTTTACTGGTATCTAATCCAATACCAGCAGTTTTTTTTTTTGTAATGAAATATGAAGGGATTTTGGTGTTGAAACATTTTCGAAACGTTTTCTTGTAAAAAGAAATATGTTTTTTCATCTTTTTGCATAGTTGCATAGTTGTGTGTTTTTAGGATATATTTACAGAAAAAAAACACTAGGCCAACTGAGCGATAAAAGAGCTTACCCTATTTATTGTGGAAGAAACAAAAGAAGCAACATTCATTCAACATTGATGGAGCGTTCAGACAGGGGTTAGACGCCCTGGGTTTTTTGGAATGAATGATTCAGTCAGAGTTTTGGGAAGAGGGGGAAACTAGGGGCCAGATGAGAAAAAAGGGTGCTGCAGAGAAATGCCCTCGTAAACACGCGTATTCCGGTTTCCACACAAAGTTTCAGAGACCTGGCAGATGAGCACAAGCGTGACTATGCACCCTAGACAACACCTGCGTATGCAGTGTTGGAAGGCAGTGGGGTCGTGCCATAGGGCTGATCTTGGAAGGACAACTTTTAGTGTTTAAGCTGTGCGCTCATGGAACATCTTGCATCATCTTGCATGACTCATCTAAAATCAACTTTTGGACACTTTAGGAATACACTTTAGGAATAATAATTGTTTTACAAATTTAGTTTGTTAGATTTTCTCTGCTTTGTTTAGTTATTTATTTGTCTGCTTTTCTATGGTGTAATCTCTGCTTCACAGTAAAAGCCCCTCAATGATTCCTCTGTTTTAAATAAAGGTTGAATTAATGAATAACATTGTGAGCGAAAGGCCAAGATAGATAAAGCCTTGAGCATGTCAAAATACATTATGACAAAAGCACTATAATTAGATTTGCATGCCCAGTCCAGCGTTAGCCTTGTGATTTGATTCCTGGGGTTTGGGGAAACGGTTGTTACTGGCCCGACCTGGGCCAGGTCTGCTGGATAGCTGTCTGAACGGGAGGCCAGACGTATGTGCCACAGCAAATAAAATACGAGCTAGCAGAGTCGTCTGGTTCCCAGGCCAGGTCATTATGGTCATTCCTAGACCATGTCTGGTCAATTATAGGAGTTGATGAGGTGTGAACTCTTCTCAGGACAATTGGTGTGTAGAAACGGAAAACCCAGTACAGTTTTTAACCTTTTTTGAAAGTCTCAGGTAATCTCCACGTACACAGATTTTCCAACTTTCTCTATCAGCATTCATTTGCGCAGAAACCTACGCAGACGTCAATGCATGAGGCCCTGGGTGTGGGAGACAAATATAAATAGCAAGACAAGAAGATGGTCTAATTAGAAAGAAATCGAGAATTGAGGAAACTAAAAGGGGAAGGAAGAAAAGGGAATGGAAGAAGAATTACACCAAAAAAGTGGAAGCAGAGTATGAGATGAAACTCCAGCAAAGCAGCACAGATCACGAACAGAGCGCATAAACTAAAGTCAACAAAGCGTACTTATGAACCTTCTTCACACATCGTAGATGTGAAAGTAACAATGGATTCAGTTCTCACCTTGCATCCAGACTTTTAGATATCTTCCCCCCGGAAAAAAATATAAAAATACAGAGCAGCAGAGTTTTGGTTCCAAGCCCCTAAGCGGCGCCACACATAGACGGAGACGACACCTCTTCGCCCTCTGTTTACCCTCTGGCTCCAAAGCAGGTGTTGATGCATAGCAGGGTAACCGGGAAGCGACGGTGACACCGGGCCCCAGCCCGCTGTAATGATGCAGCGATGAGGCTTAATGGGGCTGAAAACACGGGCCGACCGACGCGCAGGCTGGCGGCACAGTCAGGGACAGCACAGTCAGAGGAGGCACAGTGTGGTGCGAGGCTGCTCCGAGCTCCTGACAGATGTTACACACACACACACACACACACACACACACACACACACACACACACGCAGATGGAGTGAGCGAGAGATGGGGAAAGGTGAGAGAAAGGAGACAGGAGAGAAGGGGAAGACAGCGACAGGGAAACGGAAATAGGCAAAGACACACCGGGACGGAGAGGGGGAGGGAATAGTGAGGGATAGGAAGGGAGAGTGGGAAGCGGAGAGAGAGAGGGAGGCGGAAATAGGTGAAGACGCACCGGGACGGAGAGGAAGGGCGAGGTAGACGTGTGATGTAGGGAGGGAGGGGAAAGTAAACAAAGACAGAGAGTGGTGGAGAGGGAGGGCGAGGTACAAGTGAGATATAAGAGGGAGAAAGTCAGAGGGAGGGAGAGACAGAAATAAGCAAGGGGCAGGGAGAGGGAGGTAAATGTGAGAGATGAGAAAGACAGAAGGGGAGGGACGGTAATAGGTAAAGACACAGGGACAGGGAGGGAGATGGAAAGCAGGCCAAGTGACAGAAGGAGGTAAAGAGAGAGGAATGGAGAGAGGTGAGAACTCGGGTTGGCCACTGAGTGGGTCGGCCACTGTGAAGTTAAGCAGACAACGACTTATTGCAAAGTCATGCGGGCTTAAGTATTTTTCATTTCCCGAAATGTCTGTGTCCTCTTCTTCACAAAGTGTACCTTGTTGGCCATTTGGGCCCAGGAGTTGGCTTAGTCGCCAGAATTCAATTACCTCACCCGGTATGCCCAGCGCGTTGGGTCGGACACATCGCTGCCCCGTTTCCCTGCCAACCCCGCCGAGACGGCACAATTTAAGCCAGTGGAAGAATTGACGCAAAGTAAATTTTACTGGTTCGTGGATTTTTGCCCGTGCTCAGTGGAGACGATCTGAGACTGGATCAGAAGGGATTGCATCTGCCCTCACTAATGCAAATGTGCATGCTCTCCTCCTCTTTTTTTATTTTTACCACCAACAGCATGTGATCAGACAACAATGCCATTAACCTCATTTCACCAAAGTGGTTCAAGCGGTTCATTACCAAAGTGGTAATGAGCGGGAAAATGTGAAGATGAGGCCGTTTCTGCCTGGAAGATGTGCGCTTAATGAGCGACGTGCAGGTTGTAATGTGGGGACGGTATGAAGCGAAGCGATTTTAAACTGGTGTTCGTATTTTTAACACAGAATCACAGCTGGACTTGTTTTTGTAATGTAAGAGCAGACTGGAAAAAGTACCCGGACATGACGCAACTGAAGGTAACTTCTGATGATACGCTTAAGCTACCTAGACGTCCTAAACGTCCAATAATTATTATTATTAGTAACGTCCAATAATTATTAATAATAATTATTAGTTTTGCAGGTCCTTGGCGTAAAATATTATAATTATAATATAATATAAATCATAACGCTATCATTCATGTTATAAGGGGTTTTCCACCATATTGGTCTTGGCCCTTTCAACATTGCAATTCAACTTTCCATCTGGATTTAGCGATTCGCTTACCATTAGTTACGTCATGTCCAAGTTCTTTTTTGGCATGCCCGTGAACTGGATTTCTAAAATAAATATAGTAGCTTGTACATCTAAAAGAATTAAATAAATTACAAACTACACTTTGCTACTCTCCCACACATTAATTAAATGGGTTTCCAACCTTTTGCTCTTTAAGCAAAAGGGCTCACAAATGAATATTTTCCAAATCTCCTCTTCCTCCAGAGAGATTTTAAGTTACACATATCTTGTTTTATGTATAATTATTTCAAGGTGGCTGTGAACACTCCATTGGTTGTAATTAAACCTGTGTTAAAGCCTGTAAGAAATATGTTGTACCCATCTGGTACCACTCAGTGTACATAGATGGCAGCACGGTCCATGGTTAAAGTCTAACGCACAGCACTTTACATTGTGCTAATCACGCACATGTCTTAATGTGCTACTGGTCCAATTAGCTAATCAACACACCCCACTCAAAACAAATCCAACTCTAGTCATTTGCAGACTTTTTCTTGGAGGACACAATATTCTTAGGGACTTTTTTTAAATGACCCTCTCTGTCCTGTACATATTTAACACTGAAGTTCAGTTAGTTTTTTGTTTCACATCCCGTATTCAATGCTTGTCGCTTTGATTCAGGCGTCATCTACCTGCTTGTTTTCATGTTAAAAGCTCGGGGAAAAAAAGCTCTGAATTGAATGATCTCGTACGAGTCATTGTGTGCTAGTTTGTAATTCACCGTGACCACGGTGCAGTCGGCCCACTTAATAAATAATCGGAATAATGACGGTGATCGTTAGCGCTGGCACTTATCGGAGAGATCAACCGATCTGTGTTGATCTAACACTGCAAGGCAGGGATTGTTTCAGCAGCTTGTGATGGAGTAGTTTTCCCCACCCCCAGCACCACCCTGGCCACGCTCCACCTTGCCCCTACACATCTCTGCAGGAGCACTTCCACTCTGTGTGCGTTCTAAAAATAGAGACGAAATGAACCACACAGTTCAACCAGCAAATCACTCACAGGAAGCAATGCATCCGTGTGTGTGTGTGTGTGTCCGTCTGTCTGTCTGTCTGCCTGCCTGCCTCTCGCTCGAGGATCTCTTTCTCTGCCCGGTCTTGGCTCAAGGTAATTGATCAATTAGGAAGACATTCTGAAAACGTTGGCGCACAAACACCACAACGGACCAGCTTCCACGAGCAACCACAAGCAACTGCTGTAAATCTGTCCAAGCTAAGCTTAAAAGGGGGCGAATTCTCTTCCCTCAGGTAACACACAATGAGTACAGCGGTGGTTTAGTATAGCCGCCTCTGAGGTTTTAAGCAGAGAGGAGCGTTAAGATATATTTGAGGGGGAAAGATCGCTTGTAATCTGTGAGTCTGACTCTCACTCAATACTACTACTGTGAGTAGCTTACATCACTCAATACTCTTTAGAGCAAGTTCTTCATCTGCAGTCTGTCAGGGTGTCATCTTTAAAAGGGCTCATTTCAAATCAGATTTTCTATTTATTTTAATTTTACTTTTTTTAAATGTTTTTTAATATATTTTCTATATTTCTTCTTTACCCATTTCTTGTTGTCATCCATTGCTTTACTAGAGTTAGGATGAGTTAGGATACATACTTAACATAACCCACGGGTTGACAAATTGTGGAGAATCTGCCTCTAGTGGCACACTCTCAACTGAACACACAGACATGTTTACGAAGACACACACACACACACACACACACACACACACACACACACACATATTGAGGTGTCAATTAAGTGACTAGTACCACACTAGCCACACACCATATTGGAAAGCAGTTACAGATACATTGCCCACAGGGACAGGATTCACTCATAAGTGCCTATATATTTAATTAAAGGATCCACTTAGTGCGGTTATTCATCAGACTTGGTGGAACAGAATAGTAAAAAAAAACAAAAAAAACAAGAGCAGCCAATATAAATAAAAAGCAATCAGAGTGGCATTTCTAAAGGTTACATCTCTTAATAAACGTGTTTTTTCTGAGCACGGTCTCGATGTCTGCAGACCTTATTAAAGCTCCAGGACCTGAAATGAACCTACCCCTCCAATAGCCGCCCCCAGATGTTTAGCCTGTACTCAAGAGTCCTCTGAAAGAGGCTGTGCTTGTGGGTGGCGCTTTGCCCGTCGGCAAACAAAGTGAGGCAGACGATGGGATCGTGACCGTATGAGAGGCACTTGGGGGGGTTTTCGATCACCCGAACGGCGAGTCTTCCTCCTGCAGGCCTAATGGTGTCTTTCACCGCTCCGAAACTCCATCTCACTTTTCTTCTCACATGCACCCTCACTCACTGGAGTCCCATTATTGTTACTTTTTGGTCCGTCCGCTAAAGTGCATCACAGCGGCGGCAGCGGCCGACATCATCAGCCCCTCACTCGCTGGCAGATGACAGGGGGGGGGGGGGGGGGGTGTCGACGAGTTGTTTCACACCCACCCCCCCCCCCCGAAAAATACGGGTATTTTGTCCTGGCGACACAGCTCATTGTAGCACACGCTCACGCTAATCAACTCTCTCCTTCACCCTCTCCCTCCCCCTTCTCCTCTCCCTCCTCCTCCTCTCTCCCCCTCCTCCTCTCTCGCCCTCCTCCTCTCTCGCCCTCCTCGTCTCTCCCTCCCTTTCTCTCTCCCTCTTCCTCCTCCTCCTCTCCCTCCTCCTCTTCCTCTCCCTCACCCTCTCCCTCCTCCTCCCTCTCCCTCTCCCTCCTCCTCACCCTCCCCCTCCTCCCCTCCCTCACCCTCCCCCTCCTCCCCTCCCTCTCCCTCTCCCTCACCCTCTCCCTCCTCCTCACCCTCCCCCTCCTCCCCTCCCTCACCCTCCCCCTCCTCCCCTCCCTCACCCTCTCCCTCCTCCCCTCCCTCTCCCTCTCCCTCTCTCTCTCTCCCCCAGCAACAGGAGCAGGACCCCACCAACCTGTACATCTCCAACCTGCCCGTGTCCATGGACGAGCAGGAGCTGGAGAACATGCTCAAGCCCTTCGGCCACGTCATCTCCACGCGCATCCTGAGGGACGCCAACGGCCAGAGCAGAGGAGTGGGCTTCGCCCGGTACGCCCCCCCCCCCGCCGCCGCCGACACTGTGGAGGGCGGCGGAGGAGCTAATGCTAGCTCACGGCTAGCCGTTAGCTCCTAGCTCCTAGCTTGTAACGTTGAGAGTAAAGATACACACAGGCACTGTTTAGCGCATGAGGGTCAATTGATTGCTCGGCAGGGAAAAACAGGTGTAGCTCGTTAATGTGATCATGCTTCTGCAGGCTCGCCAGCGCAGTGATTAAAGTCATGGTTTACGTCGCAGTGATAAAGGTATATGGCGTGTTTTAACGCCGGCAGATTCCGGTGAATATCTCCGTTAAACAGAGATATTGGTTGGATCTCGACCTTGTCGGTATGGATTATTATCCCCAGGCTCGGTGTGAATCTGGGCTGTATGTTATAGCAGTTTCCTTTGGTACAGTGCCGTATAAAAGCCGGCGATACCAATATAGCAAACCTTCTGTGTCTATAACTGACAGTGCCATGAAGGGTGTTTTGCTTACAGTTTGGAACTTAACAGGACTTCCTGCCAATTTCACACAAACACACCCGCAAGCACACACAAGATCAGCAGTGTCTTTAGCAAATATTCAATTATATATTAACCCCACAATTTTCGTGTGTGCGTGCGTGCGTTCATGCGTGTCTGTGCCTCATCATGCATAGCCAGTGACCCAGAATGAGTCCAGATAGTACTTTAATCATTGGCACACTCTACTGTGTAACTGAGAAGCCCACCCACCTCATCAACACACACACACACACACACACACGCACACACACAACGGCTCTGCTTGCCTAACAGGCAATTAGTCACTGAGCCATGAGTGCAGTTGAATGGGGGCAAAAGAAAGGGACACACACATAACACAACAGACTCAATAGGACCGCTTTATTCAACTAGAGGAAACCCTATTACTCCCCCCACACACACACACACACACACACAGAGTATGTGACACCTTTGCACATGGACGCACACGTAAACAGCAACTTGACACACACAGTTAAACACAAACACACAGCAAAGATTCAGAGTTCATTCAGAGTTCAGCATTAGTTTGTGTCTGACATGTTAATCAACATTTATACACACTTATATATTGGATGGATGTCTATTGGTGGATACCAGGATGTGATACCATGGTCTTGAATGGCCTGTGTCCCTCTTTTTCTCCCTCACTTTGTCCACAACAGAATGGAGTCGACAGAGAAGTGTGATGTGGTCATTCAAAATTTCAACGGAAAATTCCTGAAAACACCACCGGGCATGACAGGTAAATGTTGTCCTCCCTTTCACTTTTCTTTCCCTTTTCTTCTTTGGTCTCGCTTTCACTCCGCAACAATAACAGGTCGGATGCGGTGATATTATCAACTCAACATGCCCTGTTGACTTGATTGCAACGATATTTTATAGTGTAAAACGTTGACAAATTGGGCTGGAATTGGAAGCCTTGCTGTTTGCCAGATAGCAGATAACATCTGTGGGGTGAGATGGGTGAAGGCACATGTAACTGTTACAAAGCTATAGAAAGTGTGTCTGTGCTTTATGTGTGTATTTGTGTGTTGGTATTGTGAGGGGGCAACATGAAGGAGAAAAGCAATAAGTTCAAGGAAATGATGAAGTGATGGAGTGTGCTGCGAGCGAGAGAGAGACACAGAGACTTATGGAGAGAGAGAAAGAGAGAGAGAGGGGTAGAGTGAGACAAAGAGGCTGAATTTATGTCTAGATGAGGACCAGGGGAGAAAATCAAAGAGACAAAGAACGATGGGACAGGAAACTAGACAGATTGGATAATGACAGACAGAATGACATATTAAAGAGCATACCATTTGATTCACACACACATGTGCACATACACACACACGTGTACACACGTGTACACACGTGTACACACGTGTACACACACACACACACTCACACACACACACACACACACACACACACACTATTTAGCTGATCATGTACAGAGCAAATCCATGAGTTTACAGCCAGGATCTGATGATTTATGTGGCTGACATTCTGTTCCATGCCCACGTACTTCAGAACATATGGTTGTATTTATTTATACTATGCTTTTGGTCAATCTTTTTACACATCTCTAATGTAAGATTGATACACAGAGAGAGATGGATAGATAGATAGATAGATAGATAGATAGATAGATAGATAGATATGTGTGGGTGTTGGTGTATGTGTGTGCGTGTGCGTGTGTGTGTGCCTGCATGTCTGTGTGCACGTGTTGATTAATTGCTATGACCTGTAGAAGCTGATAGAGAGGAAGGACACATTCACATTTCACCCTCCAGCTAGCCAATGGATTTCCCCCTATTGATTAAATGGCCAAGCGCTCCCCGCGCTTATTAACAGGTAGATAATTAGTCCGCAACATCCCTTTTTTTCTGTTCGGAGGGATTGGAGGGAAAGAGAGAAATTATTAATTTGTCTTTGTTCTAGCATGAAGTTGCATGAGGTCTTTAGACCAGACAAGCTCTCTTGTCTATAGTGGAATTTAAACTGTGGGTTGTATGAAGCTGTTGTGTACAGCTGTCCAAGTACTGGAAAGATATACATACATAGACTAGTATATAACAGTTTAGGGGTTATTACTACAAATCACTACCAGTCTTTGCTTTTCATCTATCTATCCCTCACTAGGGATCAAATTTATTCTGGAATTTTCCCCAAAAAAAAGAGAAAAACTCTTCAGATACATTGACATTATTATTATTACTTATTAGTATAAGCTTTTCCAGGGCCATTGGTGTATTTAAAACGTAATTGTTGGGCCTGAATGTTTTAATATTTGAATTAGCAAAAACTGTATTTCATATCCACTGGAACTTGTCGCCCATTCTCTCCCCTCGCAAAGTCTTTGCGAGGGTCAGATCTGTCAGAATATCATTTGAAGCTTGATGGGCATCCAAACCGCGCCGTAAAGCATTCAGCATTCAATAAACTTCCACCACACAAAGTTGTCCTGGCAACTCATTCAGTTTAGCATATTTGAGCTGTGATGACACTCCAGGTTCACCTTTTTCATTACAAGTGCATCCACAAACTCTGGCCTGCCTTTCACGTCAAGAAGGCAAAACTAAATTGATTTCTGAAAACGATTTTGACTTTTCTATACAGTAGCTATTTTTTGGCTGTGCATGGCTACAGCTGGCTAGGCAACTGCTAGCAAGGTGGCCGGGAGCTGGATTTCATTCAACTTTATTTAATTATAAAATTATTATATATTGTATATTGTTTACATTTGTTTTTCATAGAAACAATGGCAGAGATTGTAACAGCCCTGAGGGCTAGCGTCCTCCATTACTGCTTTAGAGAAACACAGCAGCACTGAGTCAACATGAATTGCATGCCAATTGTTCTTTCTGTAAAGTAATGGAGTATATGTGAAGTGACCCTGCTTATAGTTTCACCCAAGCTTCACTCAGGACTGACAATGTACGGTTGTAGCGAGGTAATTAACAAGAGGAAGTGTGTGTTCAGCTCATTGTTTCATGCTGCAATGAGTTCATCGCATAGTGAGGCGACCATGCACGTTGTTCCCATGCCTACAGTTTGACAAGTAAATAATCCATTACATAGTACATGCATATCGGGCAAGTCATGGGTTTGCGTATTCTCCGAGTGTTGTTAACCGCGCATGGTCTATATGAGTTTGTCAATGTGTTTTTCTTCTTTAATCTTTCTTTTCATCTTTCTTTTCATGGTGAAGACGTTTTGTATTTAATTCAACAGTAATTATTTAAACAGTAAATGTGTGTTGTTTAGTGTTTTTTTATATATATATAATATTATATTATATTTAGACAAGACCAGGGTTATAGGGTCGATTACATAATGATTATATAATAAAAATAAATAATGAAATAGATAAATTACAATAATTGTTTGAATTGGTAGGGAGCGCTCTCCATTATAATTCAATGAGTGCAACATAATCTTGAGTGAGTGTTTCCTGATCTGTGTGTACACTAACACGTCAACTAAGTGACAAAGTAATTAGTAGGTACAATCGCACAACCTGTGTGTTTACCGACATGGGCAGTTTAATCCTCTCCTATCAAACCTCCTGCGTCTCCTTCCACCGTACCTTGCTTCTATCGCAACATCCATCTCCAAACATCTGCATTAGAATCCACATCATCCAGCAGATCACCCCCTCGGTAGCTTTCAGACCACGATGTCAGAGAGAGCCAAAACTGGGAAATCTCACCAGGATAGGGTGCAGCCTTTGAAGCACAATGTGGCCATTTCACTAGACGTACCGCAACATCCAGATATCTCCAGAGATACCGTTGGTTCGTCTAGAATCAGGTTATAAAACGCCCTTGTTTTAGTTTCCTACAGCCCTGTGAAAAGGGGCCTCTTCATCATGCCTTTAGCATATCAAGACTTGCATCGTGGGGTGTGTTCATGTGATAGATGTGTTGCGGTGCTGCAGACACAGTAAAGTCCAGGTCTAGATAAGAACGCTTTCCTAAAGTCAGACACTGTTCCCTAAACATTCAAGGACGAATCGTTGAAATGTACTTTATTCCATGCCAGGATACCCCTATAGGGATCAATGACGTAGGATCTCATCTCATCGAGTCTGAATTTGTTTTCTTGATTCAATGAATCAGTTTTCTCTCACTCCCTCATAGTGTTTGCATTCTCTTTCGAGACTCCCCCAATTGCATCTCCGTCTCTGCCATCGCCGGTTCACATCTCCGCCACATCACTCAATCACTCTCTCTCTCTGTTCTCTGTCTCTCTATTCTATTCTGTCTATTTGATTTATCTTGCAATCAGTCCAGAGTGGCGTTGTTTAAATATTTGCACTTTTAGCTTGAATATGATTGAGGGTAGACCCTCACTGACTTTAAATAAATGGTGTGTGTGTGGGTTTGGTGTGTGTGTGTGTGTGTGTGTGTGTGTGTGTGTGTGTGTGTGTGTGTGTGTGTGTGTGTGTGTGTGTGTGTGTGTGTGTTGGTGTGTGTGTATGTGTTGGTGTGTTTGTGTGTGTGTGTGTGTGTGGGGGGGGGGTGTGTGTTGGTGTGTGTGTATGTGTTGGTGTGTGTGTGTGTGTGTGTGTGTGGGTGTGGTTGTGGGGTGTGTGCGTGTGTGAGAGATCTAAAATTCGATTCATTTTGAAATCATAGCAGGATGCCAAAACAAGGCAGGTCATTTGTCTGCCATAGGTGAGCCAAATGTGACACAAATCTACCATGGAGACATTGCCAAACACTGTGAAGGAACTCGCCCCTCATATACTTCCAACTTCTTTATTTACTTATTTTCTCGTGACTTCCAAATGTAATGGATTTTATTCATACTTAAAACGTCCTTCTGTCCCGCCACTGATTTCCTTCTGTGACTCAAATTGCCTCGACTTTTCATCAAGTTGTCATTCAGATTCTAATTCAGAGTTTATGTGTCTGCTGAGGCTAAACCATGGAAACTCTAACGCTACATTTGAAGTAATCTGTGTGTGTGGGCATGGCCGTGTGTGTGTGTGTGTGTGTGTTTGAGTTTGTGTGTGTGTTAGTCTGTCTGTGTGATATGTCTGTGTGTGTGTGTGTGTGTGTGTGTGTGTGTGTGTGTGTGTGTGTGTGTGTGTGAGTCTGTGTGTGTGTTAGTCTGTCTGTGTGATATGTCTGTCTGTGTGTGTGTGTGTGTGTGTGTGTGTGTGTGTGTGTGTGTGTGTGTGTGTGTGTGTGTGTGTGTGTGTGTGTGAGTCTCAGTGTGTGTGTGTGTGTGTGTGTGTGTGTGTGTGCATGAGTTTCGGTCTGTGTGTGTGTGTGTGTGTGTGTGTGTGTGTACGTGTGTGTGTGTGATCCAGACCAGAGGTGACTCTCCTCTTCTCTCATTAGCACTGTTTACATTTAAGGGTGGTGAAAATGACCTTATTTATTTACCTAATTGATTCCATGACAAATGTTGTTTTCTCTTACGCATAGCGTGAGGCCAGCCGTTAATAAATCTATTGTCAGAGCTCCGTTCCACTGCTCAGAATGAGGTCGGTTAATCTATCAGTAAAGTGGCTCAGCATTTCAGTCGCTTTCTTATCATATTTGCATGAAAACTTAGAGGGTTTGCATTTAATTATTTTGTTGATTTTAATTCAACCACAGTAATAGCCAAACATATGTCAATTCATTTCATAAATGCTCACTTTATTTATTAGTGTATGTTTTTCCCTGTAATTGGCCTGATTCACCTAGCCGACATCCTGGTTGTAAACACTAGCTGATTTGGGGGGACTGAGAGTGGATTTCCTCATTCTGCTAGCGTTTAGACCCAGGATGAAAGTCTGCCGCCATGTTGATCCTAAGTAGTTCTGAAAGTGAGTTGCCTGTTAGCCAATCCTAAACTATCAGCCCTACATACTCTGATTGGCAGAGAGAGAGAGAGAGAGTGCACTCTCTTCAAGGACCTGTAATTGTGCCCCTCTCTCTCTCTCTCTCTCTCTCTCTCTCTCTCTCTCTCTCTCTCTCTCTCTCTCCATCTCTTTCTCCCTTTTCCACTCAAGATGTCTCCCAAGTGTTTAGCATTTGCATTCCAGTCGCCATTGACTCATCGCCGGCCCGTTTGATGCCAGCATCTCCATGGTGATGAGTTAGATAGCAACAACATGAAATTGATTCTCAATAGAGATAGATTCTGCATTTTCACCTGGCAGCTATTGTTTAGTTGGCGGGGGAAACCCTCTACAGCCTTCAAATCTTTGAATGCCCAAAGACTTTCAAAGGCAGCAAGGTGAATAAGGACCAATTCAAAGATAAAATCCTGTTGTTGCAGGATGATATTGAATAACACCATATTGTCGACGACGCTTTTATCCACAAAGTCGCACGACAGCACCATAAGTGTATACATTCTCAGCATGGGAGCCCCCCCCCCCCCCCCCCCCAGCGAGGAATCGTACCCCCCCCCCCCCTCTGACGGTGGGGGGGTATGACTCGAGCCAGACAGCACCACATGGGACATCTGTGCATAAACCGTAGAAAGGCTCCGAGTTATGAAGTCGGGGAGTCAGTTAGTATTTATGGAGCAGGTGATAGATTTTTATTGATCACAGAAATGTTAGGATCCATTAAACGGGGCTCATTTGAGTACGTCTATATTTCAGGCGGTGTTCGAACCACTGCTGCACTTTGTACTCTGTGCCTCGCTTTGTCTTTGGCTGCATTATTATTCTGCCTTTGCACGTCTCATTGTTTTTCAGAGACATGTGTTATTTATTTGCTGCTCTGGTGATCACAGAAGCACACGCAGGAAACACATGCACACACCTAAACGCACGCACACACGCATGCACACACACACACGCACACACACGCACACACACACAGAAAATGCATGAACACAAATGGAGCCGGTTGTGTGTGAGTGGTCTTTCGAGACCCATATATAATTGTGCACACACACTTGGCACATACGACTTCCAAATACCCCATTTGCTCTCCTATTGCCGATTTCTTTTCTTTCTTTTTTTTTCACTTTTTAAGCTGTGTGTCCCAGTGTCTGGATTCATGCTCCATTTCCCTCTCCCATTTGTCATTTCTATGTCTCATTGTGTTTCTCCCCTCTGTCTCGCATCGCTACTCTGTGTGTCTTTGCTGGCCGTCCCTCCCTGTGTCGGGGGCCGCTAATTGACTGGTTACTATTCAACCCATATCTGCAGCCCGTGCCCTCTCCCTGTTTATTTGTCTTGTCCTGTCTGACCCTCCCTGGCCAGCAGTCACACTGTAGTTATTAATAGCTGTATCCGACCGAGCCGGGACATTGAGAGAGCTCGGGGGTGACACCCGCACAGTTTGGTTTCCCCTTCGTTTAATAAACACCGCTAATGAGATACCGCTTCGGCCAGAAAATGGCATCCGTCCGGTTAATGACAACAAAGTTGTTGTTGTCAGAGTTTGGGTACATCGTGGCGTCACTTCAACATTTTTCTGATAATATGTTCCCTGCTTCAAAAAAAGTACGAGCCAATTTGCGCCCACGGTGAGCTTGCACTTCCAATTTGAATACAGTCGGTGAGACATGACATGTTTGTTGGGCAGAAAGTGGAAGAAATGAATAGAATAGAATGAATAGATGAATAGGTTAGATTTTAACCCACAGTTTACTGGCGTCGGAGGTGTGGCTTGAACCCCACGGTTGGAGTGTGATGGCGCATCACGTCGCCTGGTGTGTGAACTGTGCATTATTCAAACATAAGCTGGGACCACATGTGAGTGTTACATGCTTACATTAACCAGGCCACAGAAGGGCGGCCAGAGTGTTCTTCCAATTGGATTATTCCATGATTCCCACATTTTCCGTTAAAGCGTGAGAGTTGCAGAGCTGCGGGGGGGAGAACAGTTACATTTTAATTCCACAATTTTTCCACACGATTTTCAAGGGAAGGATACTTCCTGGAGGAAATTCAGTCCCCTTAGCTCGGTCTGACGGAAGTTCACGAAAACCAATGCACGTGTTTTACACTGACACACATGCACACACACACACACACACACATGCACACATGCACACACAGACACATGCACACACGCACACATACACGCAAACAAATGCACACAGACACATGCACACACAGACACATGCACACACACACACACACATGCACACACGCCCATACACATACACACTCACACACCCACACACACACACATATTCAGACACACACACACACACACATACACCCACAATCACATGCACACACACACACACACACACACACATACACACACACACACACATGCACACACAACCATAATCACAAAGACAAACACCCAAGCACAAATAAAATGAACAATGTCGTCAGGTAATGGTTGTTTAATGGGACTTATGTCATAATTTCCCTTTTGGTAGAGCTACGCGCCCCAGAAATGCTAATAGTTACAAAAATAATAGGATATTTTTTAACAAACAAACCATGTCTCCCCTGGTCGCCAGTTTACCCCCCCAGTTCATGTGCCACCATTTCACCCAAGGAGTTAACATAATGGAGGTAGTAACTACCACAGTCGTGCTGTCTGTGTCATTTGTGTAGCTCATCCTCCTCTGCAACTGATATCTCATATTCATTCCAACGATATCGGAGGATATTCTGAAAATAAATTACTTATTAATTAAATTAATTATTTTCTCCAAGTGTGTGTGTGTGTGTGTGTGTGTGTGTGTGTGTGAGCGTGTGTGAGCGTGTGTGTGTGTGTGTGTGTGTGTGTGTGTGTATGTGTGTGTCATCCCACCTGCAGGTGGCTTCCAATGTGTTATTTCCTGCAAGCTCATCCTTATTTCTACATTTGAGACCAATGATAGCATTAGCAGAAAGGAAATGAATGATAATTTATTGTAATTTATTCATAATGGACTGTTATTTTTAACTTGGTTTGAAATAATATAATATGGGCAAGATTTATATTCCATTTATGGATAATGAACTTGTTATTTTTTACTTGGTTTCGACCTAATGTGATTTTGTCAAGATTTGTATTTCATTTATTCATAATGGCCTGTTATTTTTTACTTGGTTTCGACATAACACGATTTTGTCACGATTTGCGTTTCATTTATTCATAATGGCCTGTTATTTCCCACAACATAATAGGATTTGTCAAGATGTCGGTGTCCTCTGTCAGTTTGAAGATGGCTGCTGTTTTACTCCCTCTCCCAGGGTTAGCCCTGCTCCCCGTTCTGAACAACGTATCCTCTAAGCCTTGTCATCGCACTGACTCAACGTGTATTGTGACACGAGGGGGGGGGTGGAATAGCTAAATATATTTCAAGTATGACATGGCTTTTTTATCTCGCCCTCCCCAAAGCGAGCGGACGTGCGACCCCCCCGTCTACTCAGACAGAGAAGTGAGGGAGCGGTTGTGACAGCGAGCTGCCAGTCCGTGATGTGGCTGTCGCTCGTCGTCTGTGGGCTTCCATTAAGCACACGCAGCACAGGCCTCGTCTGCCCAGTGTTTCTGTGTGTGCTCATGCTCGTCCTCATTTGCACACGAAATGCTTGTTTGCAAGTTTGCCCGTGTGAAGTTTTAAGCAAACATATACGCATACTGCGTTTAAACGCGGGTCTTCGACTTGGGTGGAAAAACTGCATTTATATGGTTATTGTTTAGTTTTGTGGCTTGTTTCTTCACTATCTCTCTCTCTTCCATCCTCCCCCCTCTCTCACTCCCTCCCCCTCTCTTTCTCTCTCTTCTCTCTCTCTCTCTCTCTCTCTCTCTCTCTCTCTCTCTCTCTCTCTCTCTCTCTCTCTCTCTACCAATGACATGTGGTGGCTTTTGATTATTGAAAGGAATCCATAAACATGATTTACAACCATGCTAATGGTAATGATCTCTCTATTGTGTTTGCTTTCCCTCCCTCTAAACGTTTAAATGTTGTATTATATCTATATTGCATAGATGCATAGAGAAGACAATGTGAGACTTATATATATACACATATATTACATTATTTCTATTTTCGAAACAAATGGATATTAATTATGAGAGAGAGTGAAAGAGTGAGAGTTGAAGTAAGAGTAGAGAGTAAAGAGATGGAGAGAGAGAAACAAAACAGTTGGACGAAGCAGGAGGGAACAGTGAAAGTTCAGTGCACAAGGTCACGATGAAGCTCTTGTGTCAGACCTGCTATGATCACTTAGGTCTTTGTTCCTCTGGTCAACGTAGCTCTAGAGTTCACTCAGACAGGAAAGGTCTCAGATGCTCAGCTGTTAACCACCACAGGATGCCCGACCATCCCTCCAAAAAAGAGAGGTTTATTTCAGCGTTGGGAGTTTGTAATAGTGTCCATATAAATGTGTGTTCACTTATTCCAATAGGAATGAAAGTAACCTCTTTCCGGAGTAAATAGACCGATTTAGCATGTTCTTATATGGAATTTGATCAAATCAAACATAGCTTCTACTGGTACACACTATCGCCCAGTTTTATATGAACACACATAGACGTTATGTTAAAGATGCAGTATGTAGAATTAGGAACGGACTTGGCAGAAATATTCATATATCACATATAAAGTATGTTCTAATTAGTGTATAATCCCATGAGAAGAAGAAGAATCGTTGTGTTTTATCGTTACCTTAGAATGAGCCCTTTATATCTATATAGGGAGCGGGTCCTTTTCCACGAAGGCCGCCATTTTGCACCGCCACGTTTCTACAAAAGCCCAGAAGGGGCAAAAGGCCTTAAATAGGACGTGTAAATAGGAGAATTAGATTATATTTCCTGCTTGTATTTTTATATTTAAAAAAGATTTTGACGCCTTGCTTCTGTAATATGCTGTGATGATTAGGTTTGCAATTGTAATGCAATAGGTATGTGCCATCGAAAAGAATTGGTATTCTTGAAGTCAATTCATGATCCACCATTAATGAATTGATTGGCAAGCTTTTTTTTCTTTTATACGGCACCCGGTAGTCATGGTTCAAAAGATGTCATTCATGGTCATGAATTATAAGTACAAAGGCAATTTGTGGTAAATCGTGTGTGCCCAATGTAATCATTTATGAGGCTCTGTAGTAAAAAAACACAAAATAAAATAAATGGAATCCTGCCTATCAGGGCAGAGACTGGTAGTCGGCTGAACTCCTGTGCGGCAGGTTAGCGAATCCTGTTAAACAATCAATTTGTTTTTTCTCTATGCTATTCTCCATTGGCTCCGGAAGAAAAGTGTGTTTTCTTTTGCAAGAGAAGGCGTCGGCTGTGCTCGTGTTGCATGAAGGTCTTTCCTACCTTCCTGCCTTGCTTCCTGTAACACTTTGAAGTCTGGCCAGTAGCCTTGTTCTCCGTCTCAGGGTGTGTTTCAGCGGAGCTCTGGTGGAAACAGCCGGCGAGATGGCGGTTGATAACCGCGGTGTGGCGGAGCTGTAAAAGATGA
Organism: Micromesistius poutassou; assembly: GCF_964030765.1. NCBI lineage: Eukaryota > Metazoa > Chordata > Actinopteri > Gadiformes > Gadidae > Micromesistius > Micromesistius poutassou. The sequence goes on from NC_140278.1 coordinate 4,146,617, forward strand.
AGCGCGATCGGGGTCGAAGGTCAACGTTCATTTTAGCACACTCAGGTGTGCTCTCTTTGTGGCGAGGCGAAAGCGTTTGTGCTTGCTTAACGCCGCGCTGTGTAAGCATTGAGTTGGAACCCGAACAATGGTTCTCCTCGGGTTGAAATCGTGCTGTAGTAGTAGGGCAGATTCTTTTCTCTCGCTTCTTTCTTTCTGCTTCACTGTAGCCGTTTCCCTTTCACTTATGTCTATCTTGTCTTTTTCCCTGCGATGTATTTCTTATTTATCATATTTCCTTGCGCTCTTTCCATGGCTTGCATTCTGTTTCATAAGCTGTATTGATTAAGAGCAGATGCGCAATATTCCAGATGAGATAAATTGACGACAAAAATACACCAACGGCGAACAACAAGGAAGGTAATTAAGAGCAATAGAACTCATCTCTCTCCGTTCTCTCTTTATAAATGTATCCCACAGCCCCGGCGGAGCCATTGCTTTGTAAGTTTGCTGATGGAGGCCAGAAGAAGAGGCAGACCCAGATCAAGTACCCTCAAAATGGCCGATCATGGGCGCGGGACGGAGAGGTGAGCTTTAAGGGCCAATTCCATTTCCACCCCTTCCCCCCCCCCCCCTTGTTTTTGCGCGTTCATGTGAGGGGTAGGGCTGTCTCAATTCTCATTTGGGATACGGGCTAGGGCCAAGACGTAGGGCTACGTAGCCCTGAAATGAAGCTTCCAAAGGACCAAACTTGAAAGGGAGGGCTTTGAGGAAAAGCCGGCCGGCAAATTTGGCAGCTGTCATGGATCTCTACTAGTTGTTGTCATTAACTCACAGACTCATGCTGTAAAGTTGACTGTAATATTTTGGCCTCTGTTGACGTAGCAGTCTGTGAGCGTCAAGCGGTGATGACGGTAATGGAGGGGTGTCTCATTTCTTAGGGGAACATTCTTACCCCCTCTGTAAGGGGGAAGGGGTGGAATGGGATTGGCCCTTAATACACAAAGAGGGTCCAGGGAATATCCCTCCCCGACTAAATTCTGCTTCGGCAGCAGAGGCTCTCTGTCATGTCCGTTTAGTTGTCTGTCTGTCCGTGTAGCTAGCTCTGTCTCTGTCATTGATACTCTTTATGACTATAGAATGACAATATTCAACAAAATGTATGTTTTTTTGATAGAAGGTACAATATTCAACAATATCCCGTTTCACGCAATGAATGATATTTTATGGTTTTGCTTTAGTCTTATCATAGTCTTGAAATGTGTACTTCCTCTATTCTCTGATTAAAATGTTATGGTTTCAGCTGCTTTCATGTTCATTTTAGATTTCCCTTCAATCGCAACAATTGCGGTTGTGTAATACAGTTGATTAAATGTGCTCTTTTAATAGAACATCGATTTAGAGATTGCAACACAATATGATCTGTGTGTGATAGATGGTCTTTCAGACAATAATTCAATTTTGTTTATCATAATCTGGAGTATTCTATAAAGAGGAGTACATTTTGATCCATTTGCTAACTATTGCTAAGCACAAGCCAGACTCTGCTCCTGATCCGTCACTTGAATCGCATTCATCCAGCCCGTAACCACACCTACGGCCTCCAAGGGCTCTCCATTATGGTGCCGAGTGAACAGAAACAAAGCAGATAACAACGAAGGTTATGTAAGATGAAGTTAAGAGACAAAAGCAAACAGCAACGAGTTCAAAAGAATCAATCACCTTGTCGACCGCGTCTGTGAAATGAGCCGTTCTTTAGCTCTGTTTTCCTCTTTTGTCTTGGGCCAGAAAAAAGCCCTTTGTGGCCTTGTAGTTGAGGAGCTGTAGTGGGTGGGATGGGCTGGGGGTGGGGGGGGGGGGGGGGTTGTACATGCATATGGAGGCCAGGTCTTCAGGGTGGCTGATTGAGACATCTGGCCATGGGGGTGCTGTGAGGCGTCTCGTCGCCCCCCCCACAAACCCCCCCGTCACCCCCCCCAAACCCCCCCGTCACCCCCCCCCGCCCCATCCTCTCTTACCCAGTCAGCCGGACCTAATCTCTCACTAAATGAGTCTGGCCATGGGATGGCCACACACACACAAACACGCACGCACACACGCATGCACGCAGACACGCACACACACACACAGACACAAACAGGCATGTTCCATTCACACATAGTCACACACATAAACACATACCGTCAGAGACACACGCCCGCACACATACACACAAATTCAGACACGGCACGGACATTAACATGTAACCTACAAACACAGACACACACACACACACACACACACACACACATCTGTGATCTCACAGACTGAAACATGTTCACTCTAGCTTCCAAATATAGGACACACTCACCCACTACTTGCCCATTCATGTGCAGATGTAAAATGTAGTGACACGGTAAACATGCATTAATTACCTCACTAATCTGCGCAGTCACATAGGCAGACACATGTACGTTGCTGTTGATGTAATTAAGCAGTGCCCAGGAAAGGTGTTTCATACACAGCATTGATGATGCAAATTGTTTTGTGCAACAACAAAAATGACAAATTATTATTTAGTAAAGATGTCTAAACTTTTCCTTTTCAGCTCCGCCACAGCCAGCTAGATAATTATTTTTGTATAATGTTAACCACGAAATGTCCTCAGTGTCTAGAATAATGGCCCATCCACCCACCTTCAATCCACATGAGGACTTATCTTTAAATCCATTTGGTCGGCGGGTGGAAAACGAGTGAAAATAAATGTTAACTAAAAGAACAACTTAACATATTGAGGGAATGAATAAAAATGTAGAGATTTGACACCTCATTGCTTAGCGAACACTTAGTGGACCGGTCAGATGATGTGTGAGGGCTACAGAGCGCTAAGCCTGGAATAAGGGAGCACAAGTGTGGGTGACCTCCATGCCACCCAGCCTCTCATGCATCTCCATCGTCTGGATCTACCGTCTTCATCACGGGTGAACTCTCTTGATCGGCATCAGGTGACAGAGGATCCTCTTTTAATGCTGAGGTGTTTCTTCTGGTTGTATTAGTATATCGCAGTCAAAAAATCATATTCAAATTTACATCTTTTGAAGTGAGTTTTTAACTCACTTCAAACTTTTGGACAATGGAGGAACGTGAACGCAGGTTAATGTAAAGAGCTGAATAGCGTTGAGAGTAAAGCCGTCTGGTTAACCAACAAAAGAATGAAGAAAATTATATAAAAAGCGAACCTAGGAGACACTCTTTATAAAGTAAAGTGCTTAATGCAATCCAGGGAAATAAATAAAAAAACAATGACAGAGTAGGTGAAAAAAGAATGAAAAGAAAAGAAAAAGGGCAAAGAAAAATACTCAATAGAAAGTGTTCCCTTGAAGAAAAATAAACTCAGTTAATGACAATTTTTCTCCGCCTGTAACCCATTCTCGTATAAAGATGGCTTTAGGATACAGGGATGTACTGAATGCACGCACCGGCATTATTCTATTCCATTGCTAGCAAGAGTCCTTAGGATGTTTTGCACTGTTTAGCATAGCAGCCTTAATGATTAGCAATGCATCAAAGATACCAACTATATACACACACACACCCCCACACACACATAAACAAACACACAAACACACATAGACATTCTCTCTGTACCTCTCTTTAATCATTTGTGTGATCATTTGTGTGATTTGTAGTGATTTGAACACTAGCAAAGGCAATTAATATTACCTGAATAACCGACCATGTAAGCTTATTTTGCAGTGCAAATTTACATAGGGCGGATTTATAAGTTCCTCCAAATGCATTGTCATGAACTTATTTTTTTTTCTCCCTTTTGCTCTTTCCCCGTGGCTCTACAGACTGGCATGGCTTTGACGTATGATCCAACTGCCATGCAGAACGGGGAGAAAAGTCTCCTCCCTCCCCCCCTCCCCCCCTCCCTCCATCCCTCCATCCCCCTCCATCCCTCCCTCTCTCCCTCCCTCCCTCCAGCCATCCTTTCCTCTCTCCCTCCATCCATCCCTCCCTCCATCACCCCTCCATCCCTCCCTTTCTCCCTTCCTTCCTCCATCCATCCCTCCCTCTCTCCCTCCCTTCATCCCTCTCTCCCTCCCTCCCTCCCTCCCTGCCACACCCCTATCTGACCTTCCTCCATCTTTCTTTCCTTCTTTTCTCTTGGACTTTAAACCCACACAGTACTCCTGTATCCTACGGCGGCCTCATTAACTTCACTGCCTTTATAATAAGCAGTTTGGGCACATCCCTCTCAGAATGTAAAGTTTACTAAAAGGACAAACCTGGAGTCAGGAGTCACCCCAAACTACAAGTGTGTGTGCGCACACTCACACTCACACTTGGCACGCACACACACACACGGACACACCCAATCCAGATGCAGTGAAACACTTTATTTTTCTTATTTCCCCCCCTCCCAAAAAAAAACCCAGGTATCAATGGGCCGTTTATTCATGCAGGTATGCAAAAAAACATGCATAATGTGTCAGTGGCGGAGGTTGGGTCCAGATAGATTTAAGTTTCGGCAGGCGGCTGTTGCAGCTCCCCTGTAAGTCTTTCGTCAGCAGCGGCTGCCTCTCGCACTGCTGTTCCTATGCTGCCAGCGTAGCCTGCCAGCCGGGGCTCTGGGTTGGCTCGGCGGAGGAAACGCGAGCTGGCAGACGCGCCGAGGTGGGGGAGGACACTGTCAGAGGAGGAAGGCCCCACCCTCACACCCACACTCACACTCACACCCACACCCACACCCACACACAGACACAGACACACACACACCTCTAGGGAGAGCATGCGTCCGCTCTCCTACCAATTACCTAACAGCTCTCTGCTCCTCCTCCTCCTACTCCAGTCGCTCTCGGTGCATCGTCTTCCTCCTCACATCCTTAAACGCCCCCTTTGTCTGTTTTTTTCCTTCTGCAGTATTTCTGCAACTATACTCTGTATTCTCTCTATAACGCTCTAACTTTGACTAATGCCGACGTGCTGCCTATAGGTACCCGCCATATGCACTGCAGTACGCCCTATACCTCGCTTTACTCCTCCCCTCTCTCTCTTTCCTTCTTCCCTCTCTCTTTCCTTCTTCTTTCGTCTCTGTTCCTTCTTTCATTCAATCACTCTCTTTCCTCTCTTCGTCCAAACCTCCGTTTGGACGCCTAAGATGCCTTCCTGTCGGCCATTATATCTGAAACCGTCCTCCCATCTCTGTATTGTCCTTCCCTGCTTCCTCTCTCACTTCCTCTTCCTCCCTGCGTCCCCATGTGTCCATCCTTTGTCACTATCATGCTCCAACCCTTGTGCCCTTGTGCCCTTGAGCACAAGCCTCTCCAACCCCTTCTTCCACTCATTACTCAGTAAATGTTCTGCATTATCAGCTTTCACCTTCACTTTCTGGTCTTGCCCTTCAGTCTTTATCTCTTTCTCCCCTTCTCTCTCTCTCTCTCTCTCTCTCTCTCTCTCTCTCTCTCTCTCTCTCTCTCTCCTCTCTCTCTCTCTCTCTCTCTCTCTCTCTCTCTCTTTCTCTATCTCTCTCTCTCTTGTATATGTGTTCTGCTTTTCTCTATTAATGACTGTAACAGAACAGCCTCCTCAGCCTCTGTACTCTCTCGGTCGAGGATTTAGGTCTGGATCTTTGAACACTTAGATTTTTGGTATGCTACTAAAGCCACTCCCTCTTGCAATTGTGTTGATTCATTAATGAGTCTCAAGTTCACATTCTCCAGCTGCTATCATTGTCCAAACAGAGCCTCATGGGATGTCTTCTTCTCTTTGGAGGCGTGTTGTCCAGGAATCCTTCGATCGAACACAATGTACGACTCGGGGTGAACTTAAGTTTGTTTGTTGTTTCATCGCATTGCAGCTCAATAGGCTGAGCTATTATGCGTTATATCTCAGAGTAGTCAAACGCAGGAAGTGGACCCGCCCTGCAGGCTTCCTTAAGCCCGGTTCTCGTTGAGGTCACGCCGCCGAAGCCTCCTTCGCACGGCTCTTAATTACTCTGAGATGCTAATGAGGCGAATCAGGGGGGAGAGGAGAAACCTTTGGAAAAAAGGGAGAGCAGGTGGAGGTTAAGAGGAAGGTGGAGGCAGGGGAGAGAGAGAGAGAAACGAGTAAAGCCCCGAGAATCAGAGCGAGAGCGATCGAGGGGGGACAGGGATAGCAGGAAGAACAACGAGGGCTGGATTTCCCCCCTGTTTGTTTGTCTGTTGTTTGTGCTGATGCGGAACCGAATCTTATTGAAAACATGTGTCCCGTCGTGCCGCCGCCACTTTGAGCTCATAGCCTGTCCCCCTCATTTATCAGGGTGACAGGCCAGCCCCTCAACACACCCTCTCATGCTCTCTAGTGCTTTCCTTTCTCGCACGTGTGTGTGCTTGTGTGTGTGTGTGTGTGTGTGTGTGTGTGTGTGTGTGTGTGTGTGTGTGTGTGTGCTTGTGCGTGCTGTCGCCTATTTCTTATCTCTCCGTTTTGGATCGCCTTTATCTCTCTTTCTCCCTTTCGCCGTCTTTCTTTATCTCTTCCTCTAGATCATCTTCTCAGTGCTTTCCACACCCCCGGCCTCCCACCCACAGCCTCACTCAGACACACACACACACACACACACACACACACACATATGTGCTCGCACACACACAAAGATAACTACATGAAAATCCTATTTATGTTTGCGCTTGTAAAACACGATAACGCTCAACAATGGCTCAATTTTTTATGTATGAGCGGTGCAGAAAATCCATTATGTTTGTATTATCTGTGGGAAGAATCCATTAGGGCTGCATGCATGCATGCATGTATGTATTACAAATTCAAATGCATTATGTATGAATAATTTTTTGTTTTGTGTATCATAACACGTATGCAATTAGGAAAAGTCCATCAAAACGTGATCAAAAATGGATTTAATGCAAGACATTGATTCAAGATTAACACAACAAAGTGTGCGCACAACACACACACACACACACACACACACTAGCCCGTACAAAAACAACCGCAGATAAGATGTGGGTGGTCTTCCTCAGTGAACACCATTCACACCCCACCCAAGGATGGAACTGAAGAGCATTTAGCTTCCTCCTCCTATAGTGATGTTGCGTTCTTAATTGTACATTCAGTTTATTGTCAACGTGTGCCGTTACATCGGCTATTGACAACAAGCTGCCTGTGGCTTAATAGGCCTCATCAATAACCTTGGATCTGTCCTCTGTCTCCCTCTCTCGCTCCCTCTCTCTATATTCCTCTCCCTCTCAATACATATCATGCTAATGAAAAATACAATAAACACAATCAGGCGGCCCTATTGAACGGCCCGGCTTGTGTTCCAATCGTTTGTATTCATCAGTGGCAGTAATACAGTAGCCCTAATGCAGGTCATACATTACAGTAACAGTCACGAGAATAGATGGTTCCAAGTCGCGCCGGATCAGGTGAACTTGTGTTTTTCCTCGCCCCCACCTGCATGGCGCACAACGCACAAAGAGAAAGTTTGAAGTTAGACTGCAGATACATCGGAGCACGGCTAACCTTCGTCAGAAGATCAACAGCAGGGAGGGGAGAACGACTGACCGCCACAGGTGCTTTCTGCCCTTTGTCTTCCATCTCCCTCAACTTAAACTTTACACACGTCAGGCTTATTAAAGTCCTCAAATTCTCGGTTTTATTTCCACCATCCGTCCGTTTCCATGCTGGGATATAGACCTGCTCTCACTGTGGAGAGATTTTGTTCATCTGCTCGTCTTACGATATTTCTCAATCTTTTTAAAAGAGAAACTAAAAGACTAAAAGTCTGCACAATGCGACAGGCGGCCTCGCTTTGGCTGTTTGATCGCAAGTCAGCTTCAGCCATGTGACGACGCAAACCCAACGGGGACAGACACCGCACACTCCCCCGCCGACCACAACGCGTCCGTATCACGACCGACGATCTCACGACTCGTTCTATCCTCCTCTAAGTTGAGTCGCCTACGGTTTTAAATCGCCGCTCCGTCTCGTGTGCCAATCGCAGCCTGCCGCTGGGGCTGCGCGCTGCCAACTAGAGCGTGTCTTCCTCCAGGATCCCCAGTTCTCAGAAGAAGAGGCGGGACCACACACACACACACACACACACACATACAAGACAGACAGAGTCCTGCCTGGTAGCGCACACAGCCACGCGAGGCTGCTTAGCAGAACCGCCGTGCAGGGGAGCCAAGGGGTGCCTCTGAGCGTGTTAGCCATCCCCCTTTAGTACTATTATAGTACATACACTATTTAGTCACTTAACAGATGCTTTGATCCGAGTCGACCTAGAGACATTACGGATTATGATCGTAGCTATTGTGTTGTGTGTCTATTGTGTGTGGTATTGTTGAGCACAGAAGGGTTGGGCTGGGGTTCCTGCTCAAGGATGCCGTCAGGTAGTTTGCATACATGGGGGTTTGGTCAGGTTTTGGCTCAGAACCTCTCAGACGGGCATAGCCCCCCTAGCCCTTAGTCATATCCTGCCCTTGGGAAAGCCTGCATGCATCTTTGTGGACGGCCGCACTGCTGCCACAGAGCATTCTGGGTCTTTGTGCCGTTTCCCCCGTGAATGAAAATAACATCTGCATTTCAACACAGTTTGAATGGTTGAGCTCAAGGCTGCGGCCCCAGAATAGTCATTTTGTTGCACACCTTTACAGACTGTGTTGCTCACGGTGTCGTGTCTTGTTAGCCGGGACAAAAGCCCCGTGTGTCTTTTATGCTCAGGGTGTCGGGGTTTTCAGCATGGAGACAATGAGGACATCTTTTACCAAGCTGCGCGCGTGTGGTTTCAAGTGTTTCCTGTCCGCCGTGTCTATATCGGGACAATTTGTGAAATCCGTTGAAATGAACAAAAGGTGTTTTCTCTCCCTTCCGTCTCCTGGCGCCCCTCTGTCAGCGGGCGGAGCAACACTTGTGTTGCAGTAAGTGCGGTTTTATAGAAACTTGGCTGGGCTCAAGGTAGTACGGCAGTGTCTCTTGCTCGCTCTCTACTCCCTCTCTCTCCATTCTCTCCCTCTCTCTCCCCCACTCTCTCTCGTTTTCTTCATTATATTTACCCCCCTCTCTCTCGCTCTCTCTTTGTCCCTCTCTCTATATATCTCTCTCCATTCTCTCTCTCTCTCCTTCCCTCCCTCCCTCTCTCTCTCTCTCTCTCTCTCTCTCTCCCCCCCCTCTCTCTCTCTCTCTCTCCACCATGCTCACCTTCTCCTCCTCCTCCTCCTCCTCCTCCTCCTCCTTCTCCTTTGCTCCATTATTCAGCGCACTGTTGGATCGATCGGGCACCGGAACGCGGCTCGGCGGATGAAACATGTCCTCTCTGGATACACAATGATAAATAAAGCACTGGCAGCCCCAGCCAGCCACAGCCGCAGGGCCCAGGGACTGGGAATGGAAGGAGGTAGAGAGACACCGAGAGACAGAGGGAGAGGGGGGGGGGGGGGAGAGAGAGAGAGAGAATGGAGAAAGAGAGGGGGGAGGAGAGAGAGGGGGGGGGGAGAAAGAGAGAGGGGAGGAGAGAGAGAGAGGGGAGGGGAGAGAGAGAGAATGGAGAGACAGAGAGGGGGAGAGAGAGGGGGAGAATGGAGAGAGAGTGAGAAGGGGAGAGAGGGAGATAATGGAGAGAGAGAGAATGGAGAGAGACACGGAGTATGAGAGAAAGGGGATGAGAGGAGGATGCAAATAACAGAAGGGCAGAGAAAGGGTACCAGAGATGCGGGTAAAACGGTCGTCCTCGATGCGGATGTCAGCGGTGGGACTTTGTTGCGGCGCGTGCAACAACGTGCGCCGGTGGGAGCACCGAGTTGTTAAGGGTTAGCTGTGCAGGATGCTCGACTAGCTCTCGCTCTCTCTCACGCACAAATACACTAACGCCTTGACGGTGACATGTCAATTGTGTTGTTTTGGTGCAGGCAGGATCAAACGCTGCATATCAAGCAGGACAAAGTGTAAGGGGCTCTTCAGAGTTGTGACGAGCGTACATTAGTTCACACTGATGAGCGTCTCTCTATAACAGCCTTGATGGTGTAACTTGGTGTTCAGTAATTGGTTCAAGTCACACGACCATGTTGCCAGACAGCAGCCCGCATCCTATCATCTGCCCGTCTCCTGGAAAATACAAATACGTATACTTCTTGGGCCCATCTGGCCATCACCATTATTCTGGTTCCCACAAAATGGGAATTTCACTTTTAAACAAATCGATAGACAGATTGTGGTCAGATTAAATGATGGCTCTGGTGTGGAGTTAAGACAGCAATACACTAGACCAATACAGGTAGGCTGAGCATGTTGGGGGTCAGACCCAAACACCCAGACAGACCAAACACCCTAGCCACTGCCCATCCATCCTTTAAAAAGACTTGTGTACCTAAGGGTCTGGTACTTGGTGTAGTGATGTTTCTAATGGCTCATAGTGTCGCTGCGTCCAATAGTCAGCGAACAGCAGAAGCTGCTAGACTTCTTCTGACGAGACGACATCTGTTCATCTATTGCCTCTTTCATGGACAAAACAAAGTTGTATTGCTAGCGAGTCTCTATGTTAATTAAGCCAAACCAACCCCGGCTTTTGAGTGGATTCAAACATCTAAACGATTGTGCTGAAGGGATTTTGTGTCTTCAAATGTGTTTACTTAAAAACACATTTGGACCAGTGCACAGGCTGAGACATGCGCTAACCACGAGCTAACATGCTAACACCGCCACGTTGTGTTGTTTGTTCTCCATGTAGGTTCTACTCCTCGCCGTACAGCATCTCTACCAATCGGATGATCGCACAGACATCCATCACACCCTTCATCGCTGCCTCGCCTGTTTCCACGTATCAGGTGAGTGCTGCTATTTTGGACCGGGCTGGTCTGGCCATCCTCACAGCGCCGCAGCCTGTAATGTCCTTCATGCAGGGACTGGGTTACACAGCAGTGCTATGGCTACCGTACAGCCAAGTGCAGGAGTTGTGGAGCTACAGAAAACAGTGTGGGGCCTAGTTAGACGGTCTGAAACGCGAGACGTCAAGGCGCAAAGTCAAAGTACTTTGTGGGCGGTTCTACGGCGCTGTTGCTATTATGACGGCGAGATAAATGAGCTTTGCGCCCGGCACAAATCTAAAAAGTGTTGGGCTGAAACCTGTAGGTGTGTCTTGGGCGTAACGTGCAATAAACCAATGAGAGTTCCACCTGCCCATCCCCTTTAAGACCCAGCACATTTGAGTTGGCGAGTTGATATTTTGACAGCGCATTTGCAGTCTCCGCTGAGACAGATGCATGACCACATGAATTTCAAACTTCAAATGGCTCAGTTTATGGCCAAATAATAGGCATAATTCACACATGGAAAAGCGTTTTCTTCTCCAACTTCAGAAACACTGATTCCTCATGTAAATTGCGGCAAAGACAACTTAACACATATGATATGCGGACGCGGTCCTCGATGGCCGAAACTATGGGTCTATTTAATGATATGCGCCAATACATTAACAAACATTGTTTGTTACCAGTATTGTATACATTATCGTTATCGACTTGTGTTCATAATATGCATGTGTCCCCCCGTTAATATACACCGCCATGGACTGTATTATGCATTACGTGTTTAGTTTGCGTGTGTTTAAACAGATGGCGCACACACACGCGCCCCAAGCATCACCCGCATTCATTCATTCTTTTAAACACTCACTCGCGGTAAAACTATAGCCGTTTCTCAATTCGCGTTCTCGTGTACTTGCGTTCTCAATAAACGTCATCAGTGGTGGCCCAAGCACTGTTCCAATTCCAAGTACGCGAGTACGCGAGTACTGTCATAAAACCCGGAAGTGTTCTCGATGCGTTCTCCATGAGGCCGTTCTACCGAGGATGCATCGGAGGTGACTCGTGTGGACTTGGGACCGTTAAATATCCCAGGATGCATCATCGAGTCCGCTGCTGTTCCAATTGCAGGTGCGTACTCGTGTTCTCGGAAGTCTGTACTTGAAAGTCCGGACTTGCCAAGTACGTACTTCCAAGTCCGCGAGAACGTAGTCTGCGTACTTGGTATTGAGAAACGGCTTATGTTTTCTCACAATCAAATACTCATCAATCCTAAAAGTAATGGGCTTGTACACGATGTCTGTGTCAAGAACATATGTGTTTGCTGTACAGTGTTTGCAGATGCATTGATTTAAAAGTACAACTTACCGCTGTATCAGCTGTTCTTTCCCAAATCATTTAACCAATCAGAGCCGACACGCCTCTCCAGGCGCAAGTGTAGTGGCGCCTGGTTGCTGCGGGGGAAAATCAGCTTTGCGCCAGGTGCAAATTATCAACGACACGTGTCGGTGTAGAAAGTCAATTGCGCCGGGCGCAAGATAGGGCCCTGTTTGTGTACACACACACACACACACACACACACACACACACACACACACACACACACACATCTGCAGAAGCCACCGTTGAACTGCCCACTACGAATGAGTGTGATTAGGTACACCTGCTCGTTATGCAATTAGCCAATCAGACAGCCAATCACGTGTCAGCGTCTAAAACGTTGCAGCTATGAAGCACGGGGGATCTATTTGGATTTGACCAATTTATGATGCTACAGATGGACTAAAAGGACCGAGAACCGGGGCGCAGAGAACAAGAGCAGATGAAACGGAATGATAAGTGAATGCAGACATCGCCGCTCCAGTCTATTACAAACCTCTGCTCCCCCTGGGATACACCGTACAGCACAGGCACTACAGTTTGCAGTTTTTCAGCAAAAAGCCCCCCCCCCCCACCACCCCCCAAAAAAGGCCCTTTGAGCAGCAGTTACGTGGGCAGAAACCTTGTTAAAAGCAGAGGTCCAGGGAGAAGGGTTGAGGTGAACACTGAGTGTCGGCCAGGCCCTCTACAACAGTGCGCTGTGCGGGGTGCACGGCTGACCACTCCGCGGGGTTCACCCCAGTGAAGAAGCTCAGCGAGAAGGCGGAGCTGGCCCTCGATAAGAACGCCTAAGACCTTGTTTGCTCTGAGGCTTTGAGTCCGGATTCAAATCACAGTTTTCTCCTCGCCTTTACCCAAAGCTACTCCCGGTGAATACAGATCCCGGTCATTAGAGAGGGGCCCGGGATTAGGCCTTGACTCGGCAGGATTTCCCCCGGGTAGGCCGGGGGACCGTGTGGATCAACCCAGTAGGAAATTCTTTATTAGGAATCACCCCTTGAGATGCGCCGTCTCACACTTAAAGGGGTGGTCCTCCAAACCTGGCCGCCTTTCAGTTCATATAAAGAAACACACAATTCAAATCTCCATCCTTGCAATGTGTGCCGGTCACACACCCTCAGCGACACTCAAAGTTGTGTGTGACGCACGTTTCATGAACTGCGCAGACAGACGCTCGCCGTAGCGTTTATCGCGGCCGCTTAGCGGCAGTTCACATGGCGGCAAATCGCCCTGTGAGGCGGACAGAGATGGGCGACAATAAGGCGATAGTGGTGGCCCGTTTCATTGTTCGCCTGTTAGGAGATTGGCACAGGGGAAACCGCTGGAAGATAAAAGTGCAGATATTCCGTCTTTGATGATGAAACGTCTGGTTGCGAGTCGGTAATTGTCTGTGTATTGCTCTGTGGTGTCTCTCTCCCTCTCTCTCTCTCTCCGCCTGTAATTACAGCATCTCTGATACTGGAACTCTCAACCCATGGTGTAATGTTCTTTAATGTTACGCAGGGAGCAGGGCTTTGAAAGAAAGGGGGGGGGGGGGGGTTGCTCAGGACGCCAGTGGGGTAGTGCGGCTAAACATTCATTTTCTCCCTGCTCTTTTCTTTCCCTGTCGAATCTCCTCGTTTCCTTCCTTTTATCTTTGTGCATTCGCTGCTGCTCTTTTCACTTCCGCCCCCTCCCCCCCCCCCCACACACACTTTGTTCTCACACACTTTACATTTGTTTTATTCCACTTCCTCTCTATAATCTATTTTCCTCCTCCTCCTTTCTGTCCCTTTCCCCCCCCCCCCCTGCACGCCAACATGGTGTTGGTGTCACACACTTTTCTTCTCTGTTTCTTCATCTGCTTTTGTGCTCACCGATCTTTCATCCTTTGAGTCCACCGTTCCTAATATCGTGCTCTCTAACGCTCCGATGCCACTCCTCCTCTCCTCTCCGCAGGTGCAGAGCACATCCTGGATGCCTCACCAGCAGTATGTCATGCAACCGACTGTAAGTATTCAGATGAAGGTGACTTTGCCCAACGTTTCAGTGCAGTGCATCAGCTCAACGGGACTGCTTTTCACAGTTATGTACAGATCATGTGTTGGGGCAATCTTTGCTTTTCTGTTTCTGTTTTATCTTGGCGTTTATTTTTTGATGATGGTATCCTTATGTTGTCAATATTTCTGACCTGACTCAAGCATCTGAGGCATCCGTCTTCAATACAGAAGACCTATAAGGAAAATAAACAATGGATGCCAGTGAGCCATCATAGTCATGGTTCACTTGATAAAATAATACCGAAACACGTGAGCTAATTTAATGCGGATCACATTTCCGCAATTGACGTCAAACCGACCGCAAATGTACACATTTGATTGTGTTATAATAATCCGTGTTGAACAATGGGGAGATTTTCCCCCGAATAAAGGAGGGCGGTGGTGGGTTAGCCTCGCTCACGTTACTTACATATCATTTACATCACATTAACATTAAACCCAGAGTGACTAAGGATGAATGCAAATGAGCGAATAACTCAGCCCGCCGTGAATAATTTCAAATCGTAAGTACCCTGTTAATTAAATAAAAATGCACACGGAAGAGGGCGTCAAAAAATCACTTCCTCCCGTCATCGCATTAATGCGGCACGTCCCTGACTCCTGGCACTTCCTCGAGAACGCGGGGGTGGGCCCCTGCAGCTGAACTCAGGTCAGCTCAGCCGCCAGAAAGCGGAATGCGAAACCCTCCCGTTTGCTGAATCAGCCGTTGGATAACCTTCCTCAAGGAGCCCTGCGCTTAAGCGCCAGCCACGGCCCGCTGGATCCCCCTCTGCACGCAGCCC
>NC_140278.1:4161780-4186780 GCF_964030765.1 Micromesistius poutassou
AAAATACGGATAACAAATTTTGAGCGATAAAAATACTGACTAAAGAAGCAGGGTATTCCAAGAACAGGCTCAGCAATCAAGACTGAATGCAATCTAACACACTGCTGCCCTACCAGGGTGCGGTCTGTAAGTCATGTGATCAAAGAAAAATCCTGTGTATATTCAAACCCAGAGCTCAGTAAGCACAGGGGTTCTAAACCAGTAAAACAGCTAAAATGGCTGCTCTTCCCCTCAGGGGTAATAACTATAGACTTTTTACTTATTTAATTATCTGGTCCAGTTATTTTAACCCATGACAATCACCCCTTTTTTGAGAATGTCTGCCTAATTTACATTTCCAATTATATCGGCATAATATTAAATGCATAAATTGTGTCATAATATCAGTTGATGCCCAATTTCGTTAATTAACATTGATGATTTACAATATTTATGAGTTTAAGAGTTTGAATATGCTTATTTTGGATCCATAGTTTGTCAACTTGAATATGAGTAATAAACATTATATTTTTAAAACATATCTGAATTAGTGAGCATCAGGAAAAAAAATAGTGAAGTCCTGTTTTGAAATGGTACAACTTAAAATGCCTTATTTGTATTTCAAAGAGGAGAAACCAAAACAAATACATTCAGATGACCTTGTTAGTTTTAAACAACAACACTTAAATGTTATGAATTCAACTCTGTATATTTACCTCTATACAAAGTTCAACAGCTTTTACACTGAATAACATTAGGGCAGTTAGCGGCCTCCACAGCATCCCTCATCTCTTTCACCCTGGGATAGTTCAATAAAAGCCCTTTGGGTGTGTACGTGTGTCAACATCACAGGCCGACGGCCAGCCTCGCCATGGTAAACACTGCACACAACTACAAATACAGGCTTAAAACACTAAAACACACTCTCTGCGTGTGAGTAGGTGTGTGTGGGGTGCGGGTGTCTGGACTTCCAACCAGAACACCATGACCTCATGAGAACCCAGATTAATAATAATCCTCCTCCATTAACGTGGCGTCTCTCCTCATATGGCACGGTGTGGCTGTTGAACCGCTGACAACACGTTGGCAAACAAGCTGGCACACACACACACACACCCACACGCATGTGTGGGTGTGTGTGTGTGTGTGTGTGTGTGTGTGTGTGTGTGTGTTGGTGGTTTTGTTTGACTTGTTCTTTTCGAGGGGCTGTCTAAATATGCAAAAAAGCTTTTCATGGTCTGTCGTCACGCTTGTCGGGATAGAGCGGTCGGGGAAGGAAAAGGAAAACATTACCTGGATCCAACGCGAGGCACGGAGCCCAGTGTGGTCTGAAGTGGTGTTAAGTTCTGCGTCTGTCTGTCTGTGTTTGTGTGTGTGTGTGTGTCTGTGTGTGTGTGTGTGTGTGTGTGTGCGTTTGTGTGAATATGTCAGTATGTGTATCACGGTTTATTCGCATGTGTGTGTTAGGCAGTGTATGAATCAGTAACAAGAAATGTGTGCATGCATGTGTGTGCGATCTCAGGGCATGTGTGTTTGTGTGTGTGTGAGTTTGATCTCACTGCATGTGTCTGTGTGCCAGTGCATATGCATGCATGCATGCTTGTCTGTGTATTGTGTGTGTGATCTCAGTTGAGTGAGTATTCCCATGAGTGGCGGTGGCGTGTCTTAACTGGCAGCAGGAGAATCGTCGTTGTCATGGGAGAGACTCAGTGTCAGTCTGTCCCTACACTTATGACTCTACTGTAACAGACACTCATGGCTCTACTGTAACAGACACACTTATGACTCTACTGTAACAGACACACTCATGGCTCTACTGTAACAGACACACTCATGACTCTACTGTAACAGACACTCATGGCTCTACTGTAACAGACACACTCATGGCTCTACTGTAACAGACACACTCATGACTCTACTGTAACAGACACACTCATGACTCTACTGTAACAGACACACTCATGACTCTACTGTAACAGACACACTCATGACTCTACTGTAACAGACACACTCATGACTCTACTGTAACAGACAGACTCACAACTCTACTGTAACAGACACACTCATGACTCTACTGTAACAGACCCAGTGACAGTCCGTCTCTACTGTAACAGACCCAGTGACAGTCCGTCTCTACTGTAACAGACACAGTGACAGTCTGTCCTACACTCATGGCTCTACTGTAACAGACACACTCATGACTCTACTGTAACAGACACTCATGACTCTACTGTAACAGACACTCATGACTCTACTGTAACAGACACACTCATGAATCTACTGTAACAGACACACTCATGTCTCTACTGTAACAGACAGACTTGTGGTGGAAATCGATAGAGCGACCGTGCAAGTGTCTGGTTGGTGCTGTGCGGCGGTGTGTGTGTGTGTGTGTGTGTTGTCAGTGTGGGCGTCTTGGAGGACGAGATTATAGCTTGACTGTTTACACTGTCCTACAAACACTACAAGTAAGAACAGAGCTAGAGGACTGCCAATCCACTGGCAGGCCCACTGGACAACAACACACACACACACACACGCACACGCACGCACACGCACACGCACACGTGCAAGCACACACACTTGAGCATGGAAACCCGACCCGAGCCTGACGGTACTCGGGTCGGGTTTGGATAAATATTTAGAAATGACTCTCGGGTTGGGGTCGGGCCCGGTCACATCTGCGTGATAAGGCGTTGGAGTTGGCGTGGCCCGTTGCTTTTGTGTAAGCGTTCATTGCCGTTGCTCGGGACACTCGTGTTCATTTGGGTTTCACAGGCTACCTGTCCTACAGAACCCCACAACCTCTCGTGTCATTTTGTGGAACTGATCGTTATCGTGGCCTTTGTTGTGGGCCTATGTGAATTTCAATTGGTTATGATGCTGAGCAACAAGCGCGCGTTAACAGCGAGCACAAGAGAGTGCTCGCTTAACTCGCTTGTTCGCTCATCTGTTGACATTTCCAAATGCCTTGCAGTTGTTTGATAAAGAAAAAAAACGCAAACGTGTATTAGTATGAGAAACAATAGACTTTAACTGTGTCGGACGCGGGCCTGTTCCGCACTCTAACAAACACACACACACACAAACACACACACACACACACACACACCTATTTCAAACATATTGAAGTGAAGTAGGTCATGTGTGAATGGTTTAAATTGTCTTTTATACACTCTATGATTAAACCAACTCCCTCTCTCTCCATTCTCTCACCCTTTCTCTCTCTCTCTCTCTCTCTCTCTCCCTCTCTCTCTCTTTCACTCTCTCTCTCTCCATTATCTCCCCCCCTCTCTCTCTCTCCATTCTCTCTCTCCCCCTCTCTCTCTCTCTCTCTCTCTCTTCTCTCTGCCTCTCTCTCTCTCTTCCTCTCATGTAGGGTGCTGTGATCGCCCCGTCGGCAGCCATTGACTCCAGTCTGTCCCTGCAGCCCTCCAGCCTGATGGCGCCCCTCACCCAGCAGATGAACCACCTCTCCATGGGTACCTCCGGCACCGTGAGTCCCCTCTGCCAGTCCTGTCTGTCTGTCTGTCTGTCTGCCATCTGTCTGTCTGTCTGTCTGTCTGTCAGTCAGTCAGTGCGTTTACATGACACTCAAGAAAGTCGATTTATTGGCTTAGTCCAACTATGATTGGATTACTAAGATGCATGTATACACCTTAGTCGAGCTATACTCGAATCGAATTGGCTTACTCATAGTCGAGTTAAGACCCCTAGATAATGCGATTCATAGTCGAGCTAAGCGTGCATGTAGCCAATCGAATTGGCTTGTGCGTTGATTTGCATTCTGCGCATGCTCGAGATCTTTTCCCGGGGCCGTGAGCCGGAAGTAGAAGGAGACGATAGTCTTGTTGTTGTCACCGCCGCCGTCGGATAAGGGATAACAAGAAACGGCGATTTATTTTAAAAAGTGGCGCAGAAGATGGAGGAAGCCGGTGAATGTAGTTACCCCCTTGTGTCCCGGCCGCGGGAGCGCGCATGGCATGCATTCATTAAAGGTGGAAACACACGGACACTACGCTTCCATTTCACCCAAGGCTGAATTAAAAGTACATGTTTTCTAAACGTGGGTCATCAACGAGGTTGTAAAGTAGTAACTTCGGGCACATCTGTCAAAATAAAAGTTTTTTTCTCCCGACGTGTTTACGATCTTTATTCATTCCTTGCGATGCGGCGGGGAATGTATACAGACGGGCGGTGGAGGGGCTGCTCCGGTGGGAGAGAGATGTTTTCAGCAGACAGCTGTCAACTCACTTTGGGTCGGCGATTTATTTAAAAAGCTGGCGCAGAAGATGAAGGAAGCCGGTGTCGTGCCAATGTAGTTACCCCCTATAAGGAGTGTATCATCATCAACGTGCATTCAGTACACACTACGCTTCGATTTAACCCAAGGCTGAATTAAAAGTCCATGTTTTTCTAAATGTTGCTCATCAACAAGGTTGTAAAATAACTACGATCTTTATTCATTCATTGCGCTGCGGCCGAACTGACGGGGGTATTCTCTGATATGAATCTTACAGACTGCGTCGGGTTCTCAGACTCTCGGGTACTTCCACAACAAGTAAAGACTCCTAGTCGGGTTTATCTCGCCAATGGGCAAAAGGAATTGGGGGAAATTAACTTTGGCTTTGACTCTCTGAAGTCCAGATTGAAACGCGACATGGAGGAGAAAGCGATGTTTCAGCAGACAGCTGTCAGTTCACTTCTGTTCCATATAATTTCTCCGACGCTCCATTGTTCCTCTCGGTCGTATGCGGACTGCTCTGCCGGCAGAGCAGCCGGAGGAGTCGGCATGTCTGTCTGTCTGTCTGTCTGTCTGTCTGTCCCTGTCTGTCTCTCTCTGTCTGTCTGTCCTTCTGTTTGTCTGTCTGTCTCTCTCTCTGTCTGTCTGTCTGTCTCTCTCTGTCTGTCTGTCTGTCTGTCTGTCTGTCTGTCTGTCTGTCTGTGCGTCTGTGCGTGACTAAGTGCGTGACTAAGAGTCACATGGAAACAGAATACAAATCCGACAGGCAATTGAATTATTTGTTAAAAAAAGAATGCAGGGGAATGGCAAACATCAACTCGAGGGTAAGTCTTTGTGCCATCGGTCTCTGTAAACAGATCTCTGCCTGGTGTCCACCGTGCCTCTGCTTTTGTCTCTGTGTCCCTAACCTCACCTAACCGCCACCTGTGTGCAGTACATGACGGCCGCAGCTGCTGCTCCTATGCAAGGAACCTACATCCCCCAGTACACTGCCGTGCCCGCCACCGCCATCTCCGTGGAGGTAACACCTGCACAGCCCCACCACAAAATCAACAGCAAAACAGTGGTTACATGGTTTAGTCATCCAGACAGCGGCCACGTCACTTTAAAGGTGACATATTACACCGCCAGGCGTGGGTGTGATTAGCCGCTACAAGGGGTTTTGAAAACCCCCCTCTTTGACTCTCTGACATCACAAGTGGGCGCGTCCCCCTAGACGTGTGCAGGATCGATCGGTCTACCAGCCGACCCAGTGGACTGTAGCAAACGTTGCTCATCTATCCGTCGTACATCTAGGTGGACAACGCCCACTTGTGATGTCAGAAGAGGCCGATTTTCAAAAACGGTTATCGGCCAATCCCACTCACACCTGGTGGCATAATAGTCACCTTTAACGTGTACACAAGGGGGGCGGTGTTGAGATCACGACCCAACGTGTACCGGAACCGAGAGCGGATGCGGTAACACGGCAAAGGGGGGAGTGACCGTTTTGTGGCGTTCCACAGGGCCTGGTGACGGACGCCTCTCCGCAGACGGCGCCCCAGTCCTCGCAGGACTCCGGCGGACAGCAGGCGCTGGCGGTGGACGGCGGCGGGGAGCACGCCGCCTACGCCTACCAACAGACCAAGTGAGTGACACCTTCAAAGTAAAGGCGCGGCGCGCCTTTACTTTGTGTTTTTCACGTCTCTCCATGTGCTTGCCTGAGACGATGACGTGGAGACAATGTTACGGCTTATTGTTTTACGTCACGCATGTACTGTAGTGTTGAAGTCAACGGTGCTGATTGATGAAAGCGATTTTTCGTTAATCGGCGTGACTTTGATTGGCTGAAGCTGAAAGTAGGCCGTTGTTGTTGTTGTTGTTGTTGTTGTTGTTGTTGTTGGTTGGGTCTCTCTCTCGCTCTCTTTCTCTGGGTTTGATTTTCAATCCGGGTTTCTTTTTCAATCTGTCTTTTATCGCCAATTATTATTTATTATCAATCTGTGTCATTAACGTTAAAGGGGTCATATTATGCCACCAGGCGTTGAGTGTGATCAGCCGTTACAAGCCGTTGTGTTTTGGGCGTGTCCACCTAGCTGTACGCTTGATAGATCAGTCTACCAGCCTACCCAGTGGACTGCAGCAAATGTTGCCCACTTGTGATCTCACTAAAACACAGGGAAAAGGCAGATTTTCAAACTTGCTTGTAATGGTTAATCACACTCACAATATCACCCCTTTAATATATAGAATAGAAATATATTTTTGACTGGTTTCTGCATCACCCTTTAACCCGCTGGTGTCTCCTTGGTCTCTGTTGATCTCTCCTCTGGACTGTGTCTAGGTAAACCCAAGATGAGTAGGAACCCCCACACAGCATTGCCGTGAGAGAGGGACTCTGCTTTGGTTGCAGAGCAGAAAACTAACAGGAAAGACAGGCGGACAACACTAAGGGACGGAATGCTTCCACTTTGCACAGTCATCGAAGAAAAATACAAATAAAAATCTATGAATAAATAAAAAAAAGATAAAAAATACAAATAAACCCATCCATGTGCCACTGAACTCTGAGGACAAAACATCATGAAAATTAAAGATTCTTTGGGGCTCGGGGGGTGTAACTTTTGTTTTCTCAATTTGAGACCCGACTTGACCTCCGATGGGGGACAGGAAATGGGCGGGAACAGACTGACAAGCTGTACAGGAAGTAAAAAAAAAGCTAACATTTGAATGTGCAGGTAGATTCAGACTTTTTTTAAATTACAAACAGTCGAGTAAAGTCTAGAGAGAAAAAAAAAGTCTTCCTTTGATATTCAGCTACATCATTTACACCTTTTTTGAGGGTTATTTGTTTGTTGTTTTATAGAATCTAAATGTTAAATCTTTATTGCCTTAATTTTCGTGGATTTGGGGGTGAGGGAAGAAACTCAAACTGGTTGAAATGTGTTCAAAACCAGAAAGAAAGAGTGAGCCACAGAGGTGAAAAATAAAACTGTACAGGATAAGGCTCTATTTGTATGAGGCAAAGTAAAAAAAAAATATGTTGTACAGTACACTTTGAGAGCTCGGAAAGACATGTAAGAGGGAAAAGGAGACTCCTGCCTCAGTGAAATGCAGCTCAGCTGGTTTGATCATCGCATTGGTTTGTTTATAGTTTTACTTATGAACTGGGCGGTCAAAATGGTTTCAAAATCGAAATGTTCCAGGGAAATCCTTGTAGGGGATCAGTCAAACCGATGTATGTGACGTGTTTTATACCAAAGATCAAGAAACAACACTTTTTTGGTCGATTTCTTTTCTGCCAGCGAAACAGTGAGACTGTCAATGACTCCAACTTGACGACAAGACCTGTTATCATCATGTTATTGGCATGTTATGTGTTTTGACTGGCGGCGGGGGAGACACCCATCACCTGGGGCTTCAACCAGATGTAAACCGTACCTTCATAGACACCCCATGCTGTGCTGCTGCGGCCACCCGGCAATGTTTCCCTGGCAACGTTATTCCATAGCCTCGTGTCCGGGTGGCTAAACGAACCACAGGTGCTCTTCAGCGAGAAACGTGTTTCTTTTGAATCTATCGGGGCGGGGTGAGGAAAATCGAGCTTCGTTCAAATTAATGTGCTTAATCCAGAACTGTGTGACTGCCCACTGACACCACTTACTGTTGACCGACTGATCGTAAGCCCCGTCCCCCATGTGGGTCTGTCTCATGACGGGAACGCACCAGCATAGAGGCCACGGTAGGAGTGGGCCGTCGCGTGTGTCCCCCCAGGCAGGCGCTCTATACACACACTAAAGAGATCAGGCCTAATGTCAAAACGTTTTTACCCTGTGAGCAATTACTGAAATTAATATATTATAAAATGACATATGTACGTGGCGCATGTATTTGCGTATAAAAGTCGAAGTTCAATTGATTCTGTTGGAAGTTGGTAACGAATTCTGCTTCTCAAAATGCAGATTTAGCAGAGCGGCACACCTGAATAATTGGATCTTTTGCATACGTCTTGACAATTTCACACCATCAGATACGCCCTGGCCTCCTAGTTTCATTGGACGCTGCCTGCAAGAGATTCTCTTCAAATATCTTGTTTTGCACCCTTTTTTGTTTTTGTTTTTTTATGGCATTGTCCTCTGTGTGGTATAACAAAATCCAGGATAGGCAGAAAAACATATTTTTTATCTTCGTTTTGCCTCTTCTTTATTACTTTCCTTCAGATGTTCTTACTTTAGTTGTTTTTTCTGTTGTCCACGCTGCTATTAACGCGATTCAGTATAGGGAGGTCAATAGCGGAGGAGTGTGTGGACTGTTTCACGTAGAAGAGAGGATTCCCCTAATAACTTACACACACACACACACACACACACACACAAATGCTAATGTGTCTCTTCAGAAGAATGGAAATGCACACATAAAAGCGACCACATTGTCTGACCGTTACCTCTCGTGTAAAGCATGGTCCGTATACGTTGATTCATGGATGACATCATGTGTGTGTATCATCACATACTCCATGTGTGTGTACGTGTACATGGCTGGCTGTGGGGTGGTGACACCTGAAGGTTCAAGTGTTCTTTTGTGCAGTTGAAACAGAGACCTGATTGTCTGCTAGGCCACGCCCATCGGGACCCGCCCATCTGTCCCATTGGCCCTTAGCAAAAAGACTAGAATATGTATCGCGAGAAAAATAAATGCATAACAGTTCAACCAAAATCAAGCAGGAGCAGTGGAACTCTTCTGGGGGATAAATTATTGACTGACAAGGAAAAGTAAACAAGTTAAAGATAAGCTGGGGGGAAAAAAGTAGAGGAGTATTTATGAGAACCTTTTGTACAGCTCTTAAAAAAAAAAAAGTTGCCACAGAAATACTTTGATGATATTTTTTTATTTGCTTCGGTCATATGCCTCCCATGTCTTTCAAATTGTGATTCTGAGAGTGTCTGTAGAACAAGTGGATGTTGCTGTAGTTTGTTTGTCACTTGTTTCTTTTTTTTTTAAGTCTTTCAATAAAAAAAGGTTTAAAAGCACACCGGTCGGGCGGTTTTTGTTCTGCGTTTTGCCGACTTATCACTACAGGTCGCTGTACTACACAATCATAAAAATCGATCACATAAGTCAATTAAATCCCGAATGAAGTCTGATATTAACAATGGGTGGGTGCTGATGAATTGTTGATATCTTTCTTAAAGCACTCTTCTCTACTCGTTGATCTAAAGTGATAAAGTAAAAAAATAAATGAAAACAATATACAGTACCTACTGTTATATAACATAGAACATGTACAGTCAAAAATGTACAAAAACGCGCCTGGCATCCCGGCCAGTAGGCATATGACCAACAACATCTTCATGAGCCAGTTTCATAATGATTCCCAATTGATTGCCTAATAACTACCAAAACCAGCCACACCATGCAATCGTCATCTCAGTTGATATTCATAAATTCAAACATTTACATAATAAATATGCTCAAGATTTAGTTCTTGTGTTTCAGTACAGTTTATTATTTGTATAAATTTGTGTCTGTTAAATCAAAGAGGTATTTCAGACTCATTATTTTGTGAGACTGAGATATGCCATTGTTTATCTGACTCACAACATTGCACATTTATTTATCAGGCATTTATTTGTTTATCAGAATACTTCATATTGCTCTGAATTTATTTTTGTATTTGATCAAACTTTCAATTTGGATCATATGAATAAAGTAATCAATCCTGTATGTTGTATTTAAATAAAGTAACAACTGGCCTAAACTTTTAACCTCATAATGTAGATTTAATTGTATTTCATAAAATATAATCCCTGTAACAGCAGAGCAGATACAGTTGTCTTAATTTAATCTCCTTTTCCACAAAACAAACTTCATTCAAATAATTAAAAAGCACCCACACAATGGTTGTCATTTTGAACAAATTGTGCTCTATAAATATAAGTGCTGCTCACAAAAACGGGCATATTTTTTTCTGACGGTTTTGTCGTTGTTGCAGATGGATTGTCATGTACTCAAAGAATATCATTGTCTACACACATTGAAAATGGGACATTATGAAACAAAATTCCCCTATGTAAATATAATGTTGAAACTATATACAAACAAAGACATTTAGTGCACTTGTATGTGTGTGTGTGTGTGTGTGTGTGTGTGTGTGTGTGTGTGTGGGTGTGTTCGTGCCTGTGTGTGTGTGTGTGTGTGTGTGTGTGTGTGCATGCCTGTGTGTGAGTGTGAGTGTCTGTGTGTGTCCACGTGTGTGCATGTGTGTGTGTGTGTGTGTGTGTGTGTGTGTGTGTGTGTGTGTGTGTGTGTGTGTGTGTATGTACATGTGCACGTGTTTCCTTCAAAGCAACTCCATCTCCCCAAAGCGCAAGCTAACTGTACATGCTACAAACCATCGAGGAGTGCTCACTGACGCACTGATGCCTCTTCTCCTATATGGAACAATGTACTCTCTTCCATTCCGTGTTCCAGGCAAGAGCAATCAAACACGAAGCTAAGACTGTAAACTCTGACTAAAAGACTCATTCTTGTCAACTATTTCCTTTTCTTTGTATAAGCATTTCATTCCAAGCCTTGACTTAAATATACATCTTGATGTGTTGAATAATAAAAATACAGTACCCAGTAAGTAACTAGTTTTTACCACATGCTTCTGCAACACAACCAGCAGTGCTGTCTGGAGGGGGGGGGGGGGGGGGGGAGAGACAATTCTTCCTGTCCATGTCATGCCTGATTTAGTGGGTAAGGGTTCCGGATCAGGGAGAGATGTGTGTGTGTGTGTGTGTGTGTGTGTGTGTGTGTGTGTATGTGTGTGTGTGTGTGTGGTCAGTAGCATGTGCGGATGAGCATGATGAAGAGGAAGACCACGGTGATGATCATCATGGCCGAGAAGAGGAAGATGAGGCCGGCGAAGACGGGGTTGGACATGGGAAGGATCTCCTTGGCGTCCGAGGGAATCATGTTGGACATGGACAGCATGAAGCCCAGGCTCCAGCCCAGGCTGGTGCCCTCCACCTGCGACAAGAGAGGACGTTAAAGGAGCCGTGGTGGAAGTGGCGGTTGCGGTTGTTGAACTACATTACAGTTGGGTCGGATGTGTTGAGATGATTTTGTGATGTTTGTTTGTTTTCTTGGTAGCCGTAAAAAGACAAGTCAAATAAACCACTCAAGCCGCAAACCGCTGCTCGTATCTATGTGTTCGTCTCGCTATTATCAGCTTCGACGAAGAAAGACTCAGCGGCGACACACACAGCGCTGGTTATAGAGTGAGCTCATCTTACAGTGTGGAGTATGACTCAATGACTCATTTCAGTTAGAAAACCGAACAGGCGTTCGCCTGTCTTTCCTTTGTGCCTCACATGGACGACCTAACTGTCATTATTCACATTCCAAGACATGAAAGAGCACAAGCAGCAATGTCTCTTTGTCACGAAACCGGGGGGGGAATCCCTTGTTTCCCAGCGATTAAACCGTTCTTTCTTTTATTAAAGGGAGAACCCGAACCACAAATTCCGCGGAAACATTGACGTTGAAGCACAGACTGCGGCCCCTGGTTGCGTGCTTTGTGTTTGTGATATAGGAGGTCATGACTCATAACGTCTGAGGGACCTCCTTTGTAGAAGCCGTTCCATATCCCCCCGGGGGCCCCAGCAAGAGGAATAACTGGTCCACTGTCTTCTTGTGCGCGTTTTCCTCAGCTCCGCTTGTGTGCTTGACAGCTGAACGGGTGTGGGGGGGGGCATCCGTCATTATGATGGGCCCTGACAGTCGGGGCCCTGCAGCCATTTCATCCAAAACCATTCAGGCTCCAACTTCTAATGAGGCCAGAAAACGTATGTTCACGTTAATAACACGACCAGAGCGGGTTGACTTGCAACCGAAAGGGTTGCTAGTTTGGAACCCCAGCTCCTCCTAGCGCTGCGGTGTCCCTGAGTAAGACTCCCGGTGAGCTGGCTGTCTCCTTGCATGGTGGACTCCGCCGTCGGCGTGTGAATGCGTGCATGACGGTTGCACTTTGCTTTGGATAAAAGCCCCTGCCAAATGCCCTAAATGTAACTGTACTACCGCTACACTCCGTCTTTATTGTCCATTATTCCTTCCTCCTCACTGGTGTTGTTATCGGGAGGTGACGCCGTCTTTTGTGTTTCCCTACCTCTTTTGCGAAGTTGATGTTCTTCCAGGTGTCCGGGTCGAACTTGTATCCGTCGACCAGCAGGGTGAAGACGTAGTGCGACGAGTAGCAGTACGTGATCAGGTACCTTTCCGAGATCTCGGTCCTCATCGTCTTCAACTGAACGACGCAAAAACAGACACACACACACACACACACACACACACACAAACAAACACACAATTAACACAGTTTGGCACGTACAAATAACCTGGGAACTAACACCGGAATATTCACGATAAAATGATGCACACGTTTTTTCGTGAAACCAAAAAAGTTAAAGCTGGGAGTAGGCATTTCAGAGAGACCAGCCAGAGTAAGCTAGGCTTGGAAAGTATCCAATGGGATAAATCCTCACTCCCCCCCCTCAGGCATCCCTCGACAGGAACATGAGCTAGCTTTAGCACCAGGTCTGTCTAGGCTTGTTGAAGATGCGCGCCTTGCGTGGTGAGCACACAGGTTGGTAGGTAGCCAGACAGGTATTTTGTGTCAAAACATCACTCAAACGAAACCAGAACTAAAGCAAAGGCACTTAACCTGGTGTCAATCTTTGAGCAGTTGCAGCTGCAAAAAGCACTGCGTCACAATAGCGGAAAAACATAAATAATATTTGAGATCTGCTGCTGCCACCACCTAATGTCCCACAGTTGTACTGTGTGCCCCCCCCCCCCGGCCCCAGAGAGGTGGGTGCTGACTGAGTCCACTCACAAGCGTTTTGTTGATGTGGCAGAACTCCCTCAGGGTGCTGTTGAAGGCGTCCAGCTCAGAGGTCCCGTTCAGACGCAGCGCCTTGGCCGTGAAGAAGAATCCAGCGTAGGCCTGGGGGGGTCAGGAGTAGCACCAGGTCACAGGGGTCAGGGGTCATCCTCTGCATGCTATGAATGTGTGTGTGTGTGTGTGTGTGTGTGTGTGTGTGTGTGTGTGTGTGTGTGTGTGTGTGTGTGTGCATGCTATAAATGTGTGTGTGTGTGTGTGTGTGTGTGTGTATGTGTGTGTGTGTGTGTGTGTGTGTGTGTGTGTGTGTGTGTGTGTGTGTGTGTGCTCCCATGTTTCTGTTCTTGTCCCTGTATATATGTGTGTGTGTGTGTGTGTGTGTGTGTGTGTGTGTGTGTGTGTGTGTGTGTGTGTCTATGTGCTGTGGCAACCCGGCCTCGTCACAATCAACGTGATGCAGGCTTCCACACCCATGCGGGGCTCTCTCTTGGCTGGAGTGGAAGGAGAGTCCAGCCGTCGTGGCTGTGCCACCCGATCATCTTTTAGTTCTTTTTACAAGAAAGACTTTAAGTTTGATTAAACGGGCCGTTGTTGGCTTTAACATCTAAGAGATTTGTGTGCTGATTCGAGCGAGGCGGGTTCACTCCCAGAGGCGGGTTGCCACAGTATGCTCCCATGCCTGTTCTTGTCCCTGTGTGAGTGAGTGTGAGTGTGAGTCTGTTCTTGTCCCTGTGTGAGTGAGTGAGTGTGTGAGTCTGTTCTTGTCCCTGTGTGAGTGAGTGAGTGTGTGAGTCTGTTCTTGTCCCTGTGTGAGTGAGTGTGTGTGAGTCTGTTCTTGTCCCTGTGTGAGTGAGTGAGTGTGAGTCTGTTCTTGTCCCTGTGTGAGTGAGTGAGTGTGTGAGTCTGTTCTTGTCCCTGTGTGAGTGAGTGAGTGTGTGAGTCTGTTCTTGTCCCTGTGTGTGTGCTTGTGCGTGTGCAAGCGCACGTGCGCGTGTGTGTGTTCCCATATGTCTGTTTGTGTGTGGGTGTGGGTGTGGGTGTGCGTGCGCGTGCGCGTGGGTGTGTGTGTGTGCGTGCGTGTGTGCGCGTGCACCTGTGTGTGTGAGTGCATTCTCTCCTCACCATGTATTTCCCGTGGACCGGGGGCTGCTGGACTCCGTTGAAGGAGCAGCCCTGCGCCGTGCAGTTGGTGAAGTCGAACAGCGTGCGGACCAGCTCCCGGCACCTGTCCGTGTCGGGCCTGCCCACGAAGGTGATCTCCTGGTCAGGGTCAAAGTCGGCCGGCGTCTTGGTGCAGGGCGAGTTGTAGATGGTGGAGGCCTTGACGGTCACGTCGAAGCCCTCCTGGTAGCAGGGGTTGTGGACGTAGGTGGGGTCCGGGGAGGCCTGGGACGTCGTGGGGGTGGGGGGGGGGGGGTGGGGGGGGGGGGGGGGGGGGGGGGGGCGGGGAGGAGCCACAGGGTTATGGGAGAACCGGTCGGTGGATCAGACCCTAGTGACGTCTCTCCTGGTTTCACTAGTACATCTGCTCACGGTAGCGTTTGTAAAGATGGCTTTGTTGAGCCCATTCTGCCCGTTCTGAGAGTTTCCCGTGAGCCGGCCACAAATGTAAAGACTAAGGCAAAATAGCGCGTTTGTCTATGTGATGATAAGAGTATAGTTAATAGTAGTAGTATTGTAGAAGTACTTATATGACGATTCAACGTTTTTTGCTCCACAAACTCTGTACCGACCGACACACATTTCTTCCAAAACGATTGTTTACATGTGTGGCAGGCGCTAAAGGCTCTGTGGCAGACTCGGTACAAGGACATCATTTGGACAAATTCTATTATTATATATTACAGGTTTTTAGTTGTTTTGGTGAAGCCAGCAGAGACAGTTACAATGGTAACCCAGACCAGTGTTTTCCTTTAAGAAGACGAGACAACCAATAACAAGGGAAGGATGACCGGTGAAGGAGTGTGCTTTAACCTCCATACACAAGTTATTTCACGCTTTTTACTTTTTACAACAACCCCCCCTCAAACAACAATGTGTGTATGTAAGCAGAAAGTACTGGGTTGGATTATACCCTAACATTAACAGGGCCTCTTGAAGTCACACTCAGGCACTTAGGACCTGCTGAGCCAGCAGAGTTTGACCCGGCTTTCATAGTATTGCTCCCTCTACCATATCAAGTATCAAACTCTGTCTTTGTTTCAAATCCATCTCTCTCCATATAATGCTTTTTTCCACCCAGACAGTCTCCACAGCATTCACCCCCTGATCAATACTCTGACGGCCATGGTGCATTATTCCGGACCGTTCTTCGCTGTTGACGCTCTGAAAGGACTCACACTTGTTGTGCTCATGAGCTCTTAACCAGCACATAATGCATCTGCGTTGTCACAGACGTGCCCCTACAGTCCTACGGCCTAAACATCCGTCACACTTATTCACACTTTCCATACAATGACTTCAACAGAGTGCAGTCCAGGCAAAAATCCAATACCATGAAACTGATTTATTTTAGGGTCATATAGTATTAAATGCAGAGATGCCCTATGCATCTCCATGTCACGCACACATACACGCACGCATAAACACATACAAGTACACACGCATACAAACTATGTACACACACACACACACACACACACGTACGCGTAAAACCAAACATTACACGTAGATACGTACACACACACACACACACGCACACACACACACACACACACACACACACACACACACACACACACACACACACACACACACACACACACACACACACACACACACACACACTATAAATCAGCCAAGGACAAACAGCCGTGGTTCAAGCCGTGTTTGGTTCGAGACCCGCCGTACCTTGATTACCCGGTCCAGGATCTGCTTCTCTGCCTCGTTCTTGCCGTAGCAGAGGTAGCTGTGTGTGTACACGTTGTAGTCGTAGCCGTACAGTCGGACGGGCAGGAAGTCCTCCCCCTTCAGCTCCTCGCCCACCTGGAAGGCGAGCTGGGTGGAGGCCCCGCCCAGGTCCATGGACCCCACGGTGCTGACCCCCGTGGGATGGATCAGAGAGTTCAACAGGGTCTTCTGTGGGGGCAGGAGGGGGAGACACTCGCTGGTCACCACGGTGATCCCCGCGTTAAAGCTGCGTTATGTACACTGTAACACTTTGATGTAAATTGACAGCAAAATTCTAACAGTAATCTACTGTATTGATATGATGATACAGTGATAATACTGTAAATAAACAGTAGGCCTACCTTACTGGCAAAACTGCTGCCAGTACTAGTAACCAGTCCTGTAGTTTTACTGGGAAAAGTTTTATATTGTACGTTTTCTGCCACAGCTGTTTACTGCATTGAAACAAAATCTGAAGTAGAACGTTTCTCAAGAATAAAACGGAGACTCTAGCGACACGCCCACACAAAAAGGTTTTCGCTAATGTGAAAACCTGCATATATCAGGTTGGAACTAGAGAAGGCCATGCCTTTTTGTTTACGTTGAAATGGAAATGTCTGCCGTTTTTGGGGCCATCAAATATGCTGTGTTCTAGATTAAAGAAAATACTGAAGGTATCAAAATCAGGAGAAGACACAAACAGCCAGCTTCGGTTTTAGCCATGAAACAAAAACATCCCATCGCACAATAAATACAGACATACCTGCTGGCTGTGGGTCAAAATTAAATAAAATAAAATTGAACCGGACCATCACGTTATCATTATCGTGAATGTTGATGTAATAGTACTGGGCAAACTGTTCTTTCATTTGATTCATGGCTAAGGCTTCTGAAAATCCATGCATGGTGGCAAAATGAAGCAAGTGCAGTGGTTTTCAATGGCCACCTTGTTTGGGCTGTGACCGTACCTCCTCAAAGTTCCCCATGAGGTAATTGACCGTGACCCAGCCGTAGAGACCTTCCTCCTGTCCGGTCAGGATGGTGGCCTCCTTGAACGTGAAGGGCAGGGACTTGAGGTACTGTTTGAGGCTGATGATGACCTCGTCCGATCGGTTGGTGTCCACTTGACTTGGGGGGAGGATCAGAAAGGGACACAGGGTTAGAGACACGGTCAGGGGGTTGTTGTGAGCGATTGTAAAGTGAGCGGTTGTAACGGCTGTTGAAGGCTTTATGCTAGTTAGCGTTAGCATGTCCTGGAGCAGCACAGCCCGGCCAGGCAAATAGAAAACGGAACGATGAATACATAAATAAGGGCTTCAAACAACTATTCGTCGTTGTATTGTTGTATTATATGTTGATTAAGTGTTCATTTTTCGGATGATCAATTGATGCATAGTTGAATGGTCTCATGGACGAACAGATATTCAAACTAAAGAATGCTATTTCGATTTTACTTTTTTAATAACAATAATGAAAATAGGTTGTGTTACTTCAGCAGTCTCATGCCGGCAGTGGCCCCCAGGTAAAGGGGCGTTTTCTGGCGTTTCTCCACTGGGATTTCGTTTGTGACCTTCTGCATGCAGCCAGCGAAGGCCTCCCACGTCTTCCTGTCCTTCTCCGCGTCCACCAGCATGTCGGAGATGCCGTCGCCTGGCGACGCGAAGACAAGCTCCCATCAACATTTGACAAGTTGTGCAAGTAGTGCAAGTTTTTAATTATTTCGCTTTTGCTAAACATGCTACAACACGTATCTTTGTCGAGATCACAGCATGATAATCTGTGATTATCCAGCAGTACTAGGGCCCTATCTTGCACCCAGCGCAATTGACTTTCTACACCGACACATGTATCGTTGCTAGTTTGCACCCGGCGCAAAGCTGATTTTCCCCCGCAGCAACCAGGCGCCACTACACTTGCGCCTGGAGAGGCGTGTCGGCGAAAAGCAGGGGCGTGTTCCGGCGCAAATGATACTTGGTGCTATTTAATTCCTGGTCTAAATGCACTAGCGGATAGCGCAGTTGGTGTTGCTATTTTGACATGCCATGGCAGGTCGGAACTGCAACATAACAATAGCAATAACAATAGCAACAGCGCCATAGAACCGCCCACAAAGCTACTTCGACTTTGCGCTTCACGTCTGCATTTGAGACCGTCTAACTAGGGCCCCTAGTGTGTTCCAGCAGAAAGTCTGGGGGGAGGGGGGGAGCGCACGGAGCCTGGGCCAGAACCCTGTGCTGCAAGGGGGGGGTCACACCTCCTTTCCTGTTTGGAGATATTCTACCGTAGCAAAGAAAGTGAGACCCAGATATGAGCTTCGACTTCCCCTCAGACTTCATCTACAATCTGATGTGTGGGATTACAGCGTTAAAGGCCTTTATCTTCCACCCCCAGACTTTCAGATCTGACACCCTGCCAACCCAAAGCCTAAAGCCCACGGCAGGGAACCGTAGTACTAAGACAAAAGACCTCCTGTATGTATTGAAGGTGTTGTTTTGAAAAGGGCCTTGTTGTGTTCCAGACAGCAAAAGATTCAGGTGAATCCATACACAACACTCAACGGTGTAACGGGAGAAGCAGGTCAATAAGGCTGTCGTATGCACGTATCCGTCTATCTAAATCAACTCACCAGCCACTTTACAGTTGAGCACCTCGGACACAACGCCGGTGTCGTTCTTCTTCTCGCCGGGCCACTTGTAGAGGTACACGGTGGAGCGGGAGGAACCCGAGTCGACCACGATGCCGTACTGAGAGGAGGGGAGACGGTGGCTGGTCGTTAAGAATACCACCGGGCATACGCTTTGCTTTTTAAAGGGCTTTTTCCAGACACTCTTTTTGGCACGCTTCAAAACCAGATGAAATACGACCAATCCAGGTAAAACAAATGATTTAAAGAAAACAATGATTTAAATGCAAAACCAGGGGAACAAAGAGGGACTTTGAGGTGAGGAAAGTGAGACGAAAGCCTGGAAAGCCTTTTTAGAAAGGTGAGAGGAGAGGGGCGGAGTCACTGATTTGTTTGTGGGGGGGGGGGGGAGGGGCAGAGACATGGACTTATTCAGAGGAGGAGACAGACAGACAGACGAGGGCCAAACGGGGAGAGTCATAGAACAGTGCATTGTGATGAACATGAAGAGACTGCAGTGTTGCTGTGCTCCTACAGCATTCACCGTGGTGGTCCACCATGTGGTCTGCATTTAGGTTTCTTTACGTCCTCGACTGTCAAAGGTTAAAGGGGTGATGTAATGCCACCAGGTGTGCGGTTTATTGCAAGCCCTTTGAAAATATTCCCTGTGCCTTAGTGACATCACAAGTGGGCGTGTCCACCTAGCTGCGTGCTGGATAGATCGGTCTACCAGCCGACCCAGTGGACTGCAGCAAACGTTGCTCATCTATCCGTCGTGCATCTAGGTGGACGCGCCCGCTTGTGATGTAAACACAGGAAAAGGCAGATTTTCAAACGGCTCGTAACGGCTTATCACGCTTACACCTGGTGGCACAATATCAGCCCTTTAAGGCTGACTGAATGTCATCCACCACAGTAGAAGTAAGAAGCGTTATGGAGGGAGAACAGGCAATCTCAGAATGCAGCAGGCCCCGCCATCTGCTCTCTCTCCTCAGCTGTCTTCAGCCCTACTGCAGGCCCTCTGTTTACGCTGTACATTATCTCAACAAGACAGGAAGTCAAGCTGATTGCCCTCCGGACCTCTTACCCTGACCCCGCTATTGACCTGCTTCATAGCTGACAGGCCCACACACACAAGGACACGCACTCGCACACACACACACACACACACACACACACACAAATGGACACGCAGACACACGCACACAACACACACATACACATGGAAACGAACACACACACGGACACGGACACACACATAGACGCACACACAAGCAAATACACAGACAGATATATACACACACACACACACACACACTGTGTTTGGTGGACAGTAAGCAGAGACGCATGGGGTTGGTGTGTGTGAGTGTATGTGCGTGTATGTGCGTGCATGTGTGTGCGTGCATGTGTGTGTATGTCTGTAAGTACACGTGTGTGTATTTGCATGCATGTGTGTGTGAGTGTGAGTGTGTGTGTGTGTGTGTGTGTGTGCGTGGGGGATGTGTACCTCCAGGCTGTACTCCTGCACCCTCCACTCGGTCTGGATGACGGCGACGGTGATGATGGCGGAGATGCTGGCCAGCAGCAGAACCGCCACCCAGAATGTGCGGCACTGGCAGCATGTTTTCCTCTTGGAGGCCATGGCTTGCTGCAGAGGAGAAAGCCAGTCAGAAAAGCAGCCTGATCCTGTGTGCTGCTGTGAGTAGTCAGGAAGAGTGTGATGGGGCGACAGTTATCTTATAATGTCACCAGAACCACTTCTTTTTCAATTTATGAATCAAATCTTCTGCAAAAGACCATTGTACGTCCTGGCACTTAATGTACACACTTATTGTATGTTGTACGTCCTGGCACTTAATGTACACACTTATTGTATGTTGTACGTCCTGGCACTTAATGTACACACTTATTGTATGTCGTACGTCCTGGCACTTAATCTACACACTTATTGTATGTTTTACGTCCTTGCACTTAAAAATAGTACTTAGCATTGCGTAGCATCTTATCCTAGCTATATATGTTGTGTACAGGGAATGGGTTAACCTAGTAATTGTTAGTGCTTGGCACTTGGTTCTATGAACATCCTTACTGTACCGACAGCGATATAGTGTTTCTCTTTCTTCTGACAAATGTACTTGTTGTAAGTTGCTTTGGATAAAAGCGTCTGCTAAATGCCCTAAATGTAAAATGTAACAAAAAAAAGAGGCGTCATTCATCAAATGGAAGATTTGAACTGTGGTTAATTCTGGTGTCGTTCAATCAAGCCAAACATCGAGATTGAGGTTAAGATTAGAAAAACACAAGGTGGAAAACAGCTGGTTACGTAATGTGTGCTCTCAGGTCTGTAGCTGGAGGCGCCGTTTGAACAAAGGACAACATTGTCAACGTCACTAGCAAACAATTAGACATATGGGTTTCAGGTGAAAACTGTATTCACTGTGGGAGGTGTGGAATTGCATGATGGGACACTCCGACAAAGCCCTTAGGGTCAGAGAGGTATTCAAGATGGAGGTTGAGGAAAGGTTTACAATGCAGGAGGTAATTTCTTTCTTTGATGGCTCAATGTACATTGGCATTGCACTCACACACAATGATAAACCATCTTCAAAATATCATATAGGCCTATTATTAACATAAATATTCTGTTCATATATGAAAATACAGGAATTCTGAACCTATTTACTTCATTTTGTATCGTTCCTAAATGTATTCTTTATTATTACCTGTCCTTTAAGATGCTTCTTAAAACCACTGTGTTTCCACGGCGGTTTGAGTAATGCAACTGTCTAATCTCCTCCTTCCGGTGACAGGATGCATGCTTCACACGCTAGTGGTCCCTCTGCCAACGAACAAGCCCAGCCTGCGTCCTGATTTCACCACACATGTTTCTCCTCATG
This sequence comes from Micromesistius poutassou, assembly GCF_964030765.1. Lineage (NCBI taxonomy): Eukaryota > Metazoa > Chordata > Actinopteri > Gadiformes > Gadidae > Micromesistius > Micromesistius poutassou. The sequence goes on from NC_140278.1 coordinate 4,183,275, forward strand.
TTTGCTTGATAAATGCTACCCCAGTGACCCCCCCCATCCCCCTGTGCTGTAATGGTTTCAATATGCCTGGACTCTTGTCCTTACACGACTCGTGCAGGAAATTATCTTCCCTCTGATTTAAGTATTTACTCCATTGCTGGAGTCCATCTTTTCCTGAAGGAGAGCCACTGCAGAGGAATTACAGAGGACGACTGCGACACTGGCTAGCACAGGCCAAGACTTCTTGGCTTAAGTGAACTTCATTCACTTTCCATGTTTCATGTGCCAATCCTTTTCTATATTGATTCAACCAATCCGTCAAAATGAAGGATCCCACTAAATAAACATGTTACAGAGTTAAGTGTGATTGACTACTTTTGAAAGAGAGTATTGGTAGGAGGAGGTTACTAATAACCAATCGTGTTGGTTTTCTGTGTTCATTCACTTGCACTAGTTCAGCGATTGTTGGTAAAAACATCAACTTGTGTGTGCTCGAGTCTGTTTAGATGGGTTTCGTTCACTCATGTGGTTTCAGCTTTTTCTCTACATAGACATACATAGTATATTACTACAACCACGCAGGGCGACAGCCAGCTCATCAGGAGCAGTCAGGGGGAGGCGTCTTGCTCCGGGACACCACGACACTCGGCTAGGAGGAGCCGGGGATCGAACCAGCAACCTTGCGGTTACCAGCCAACCCGCTCTACCTCCTGAGCTTAGGGTTTAGGGTCGTACTTCAGGGCTGTGCTCCGGTCGTTATCCCACCCCTGGCGTGTCACTCATCTCCCAGGGCAACACGACCACGTGTCCACTCAGACCCTAAGACCCGTCTGCTTTACATCATCTCCTTGGGAACAGGAGTCATCCGCAGCCACAGGATGGAGAACAGCAAGGCATTCCAACAGCGGCTGTTTGTCCACACACCTGATATTATGTGATTTGTGATTTTTCTTTTGGTTTCACACCAGAAAACCACCAAATAGTGTAACAACATTGTTATTCCTATTTTGGTCATAAGGTCATCGAGTGTGATGGCCACCTTTCATCGACATAATAACAGCTATTACAAAACAAACCTTACATACCTTACCTTGTGTATAATTATCAGATTAGTCTTCAGGGGACATTTTGTTTGTTTGTGTTGTGCCCTTTTAGTGTTATTTAAATGCTAGTCCATCATCAGTCGAGTCAAGTCATTCTGACCTGTCAGGGTGGTGATTATTATGAGGCGTGAGGATTTACAAACAATCTGCCTGAAGTCTTCAACAGAGCCTGGGCTAATCTCTTTGGCATGAGTTTGGGGGTTCCTTCTTGTTTTTGCCCAACCCCAATCAACGGTTAATGGGACTTGAACACTCTCCAGCTCCAAAGGTTAAATGACGTAATTAGGCTATTACAATGTCAGCTGTCACTCAAACTCACATGTCTAGCAACTATGGGAGAGAACAAAGGGATTCCGGGAGGGAAGCCTACAATATTAAAATGTGCTGATCTGATACGCAGTAGGAGTAGTCTGTGTCTGACATCGAAGAAGGGGAGAGAGTAAAGGCATGTTTGACAGGAATTCAAATCACACCCTACAACGATGAGGTCATATTGGAGAATTGTATATCCAACGTGATTGTAATGTAATGTTATGTAATCCAATGTTATACTGATTTGATTATCAGTAAGTGCTGAAAGGCGTGCTGAGTTTTTTGAATATAGAGAGAGAGAGAGAGAGAGAGAGAGAGAGAGAGAGAGAGAGATTCTAAAATGTCAAAAAAGTTAATACATGCCGAAAAATTAATACATGCATAAATACATAAATATTTATGTATCGGCATGCAAAAACATGTCCATACAAACATCCGTCCATACGGCACACGAAAGTCGGTTCATTTTTAAATTGCGTGCCTGACTGCAGACAACGTAAGAACACGCACATACTGGATCCTGTCACAAGGACGTGGCAGAAATGCCTTCCAGACCTCACCCCATGTCACCAAACCGTCACAGCTTTAGCGTTTACGTTGAAGCATTTAGGCTTTGTGATTTTGTACTCTGATACATCATCCGCCCACTGCTCTACTCTGTTTCTCGCTTGCATATATACCACCCAACTATGGCAGCATAGCCCCGCCAATGTGTTCCCTGACGGGCTTTGGACTAAATAATAATCGCAACAACTTTATCTTTTTGCATTGCACCTGTCAAAAGCAGGATAAACACAGATTTAAAATACGGCATCAATAAAAACATATATACATACACTGAATACAGCAGTAAATCCTAAAACAAGAGACAGGATGCAGTTAAATAAATAAAAGCATCCCACACTAAAAGCCGTTGCGTTGGGTCTTAAGCAACGCTAGAACGGGGGGGATGGACCCTAGCCAATAGCCTTATCTCGGCCCTCCCGCCCGCCGCCGCCGATGTGGAGGAGGGCTGCTCTCCTTTATCTTTCAGCCTTTGAAAACAAGACGAGGATCGCGGGCCACAGGATGCTAGGCTGGTACAGGCTGGTACGGGGATGAAAGGGGGAGGTGTAGGGGAGGCCCTGCCCCCTGCCTGGCTTTGAAGTTGAATCAAATCATTTCAACGTCAGTCCTAAAGGAGACGATGGAAGGGTTTGCTGAAATTGGCGGTGATATGGTTCACGGTTCCTAGTGTATGTTAACTATGTTAACTAATGGGCGATGGACGATCTTTTCCTCGGCAGGAGCGTTAAGTGGAGGTGCTGGGATACCTCTAAACGCAGGTTCAGAGGGAAGGGATCGGGTTCTCGTAAAACCACGCAGCCCCCCCCCACCGGTGGCCTAATGGCTAACCCTGTTACCACCACACCGACGGCTTCTCCCCATTACTTTGTCCTGTTCCTGCTTCCTCCCTCCCTCTTTCAAAGCTTTCTTTCGGCCTATGTGTGGCTGAAGCACACGTGTACACACACACACACACACACGCGCTGACACACACACACACACACACAAAGACTCACAGACACACGCACACACACAAACACACATGCACGCACGAACACACGCACACATGCACACACTCAAACACTAACCACACACACACTCACACTCACGCTCACACACCCAAACAAACACGAACACACACACACACAACCACGCACACACAAAAACACACACACAAGCACACTCACACACACACACACACACACACACACACACACACAGTCAGCAGCGATACTATACAAATACACCGTCAAATGCTGACATGTGATCAGTCATTCTTGGTACACATGAACGCCTTGCAACAGAAGCTGCAACAGCAGCAGCAGTAGAAGTTCCAAGCCGGACCACGTGTGTGTGTGTATGTGTCTCCCTGTCACCCCCGCTGAAGCAAGACCCTCTGGAGCGTCAGGAAGTCAAGGGACTCCCCCCTGGCTCTTGTCTCCATAACACGGAGCCAACGTGGCTTGCGTGGACGCGTTGAGGAGTGACAACCGATGCTGTGGTGCGACGCCCTGGGTAAATATCATCGTCGACCTACAAGTAAACACACGCAGTGGACCTGCACAG
>NC_140278.1:4191780-4249420 GCF_964030765.1 Micromesistius poutassou
GTCTTGTGGCCACAACAATTAGCGAGAGCCCAGGCACTCATCCTGCAGCCTCCCGACGCTGCGCCTCGCCATGTCTTGGAACAATGCAATTAGACCCGCGCTGGTTGTGGTGGATAATGGGGCACGCGCGCTCGGTGGTCGGCTGTTTCCAGCTCTCGGGTTGCTTCATCCTGCTCCTTCAGTCCCCGCCACTGCTTCCACGTTATTAGTGTTACCCAGGCATCGCCCCTTGCCGATTGCAGCGTCGGCCAAGACATGAACTCAGTGACTGGAATGTTAAAGGCGCGCCCAAAGTATTCTGATAGGAGTTGGTATGGTTACTTTTTCGTTTGGCTGCAACGTTTGGTCCGTTTCGGTGCACACCCGCAAGCTCGCAGGATGCGTGCAGAAATACGGACGAAATGTACGCAGAGTACGGACAGAGGGCTCCGTCCGTATCCGTGTGCGTATCCAACAAATGAAATCCAATAAATGGGCCATAAGGCTGCACACCTGTCGCACATCGAGTAATCAATCTGCACAGGTTGAACCAGCCGTCACCACGCACACACACTCAGGAGGTCTTTTGCAACATGGAGCACCTGCTTCTCTTATCATTGTCTGCAAACCTTACAATAAACAGGCTTCCAACACCACCACCCTGCGTCCTCGTCCGGAGCAGCCCAGCCAAAGTCCTCTAGGCGGAGGATATGTTATAATTTCTTTGAGTGTTATTCCCAAGGTGGCTTTGTCATACAACTTGGTCTATAGTGATTCCTTATTAGCCTGCCGGGTCACATAAAACTCTGCATGTTGGGTTTAATGGATCTGGTTTAAGCACTCAGTAATGCACCAAGGAGACACACTAATGATGCTTTCCCGGCCACACGTCACCAGAAGACATCTACCCCGCCAGCAGACCACTAATGTGTGCATTGGGGAAGTCTTTGACCCACAACCCTTGTTTTTTTTGTGTGTGTATTTCCTCACCACCTTGTTGTGATATTCCTTGTGGCAAACACACACAAGAAACAGAATGCACTGGTCACCACAACCACCACATTTGGCCATCGAAAGACGCACAATGTTGCGTTGTTATTTTTCTCCATTGCCTCGCCTCGTGCCTGCCTGGTAACAGTTGAGGACCAGCACTCATTTGGGCTGATATTAAATTACAACGGGGAAACACTTATCTTCATCGGGTTTAAAAGGCTATGTAATGGAATCTGCGAGAGTCTTGAGTATAGTCGGGATTAAATTACGTGATGACGCCGGCCAGACAGAGCAGTAATGCGTTTCTCTTCATCCCCGTGTGCGGGATGAAGAGAGGAAATGGTGGACGGCGCTTCGAACCCTCCCAGCTCCACCGCAGAGTGCACGATAAAGGATGCTGAGGTAAGTGGGGCCGAACACAACCACAGATGACATCATCTCCCACCCCACCTGTTAATATGAGAGAGAGGTGTGTGTGTGTGTGTGTGTGTGTGTGTGTGTGTGTGTGTGTGTGTGTGTGTGTGTGTGTGTGTGTGTGTGTGTGTGTGTGTGTGTGTGTGTGTGTGTGTGTGTGTGTGCGCTCCGTTGGATCGTGTGAGATAACAAATGAGCTGTCGGTCGAGCTTATCTGAAGGATCATGATTGTGTTATTTGAGTGTAAAAAGTCTTTAATTTCAAATCTGGAAAAATAACATCTTTATATTTACCAAGACAGATTGCCTAACAGAGCCAAGATATCAGTAAATAATGACTCACTTAATATGCCTGTCGCTCAGTCGTTCACAAGTCTGTTACAGCAGATTTAAACAGCCTTCAACCCTTTTTCCCATTATCTTTATAAGCGACTGCATGATATCACCTTGAAGTAGCATGCAGTGGTATGCCTAAAAGATTCTTCATTGACTTTTTGAATGTTATATGTCTTATATGATCATCAACGTAGTAATCAATGCCATTTCGTAATTTAGAGGAAACATAAATTTGGCCTGGGTTGTAACCATGGATTAAACTGGTGAACTATTTCATTGCAAATCCACAAAACAGTTATGAGAATGGTGCAGGATAGTATTATCATCTTTAAGATAAATTGGAACTAAAGCAGTCCTACTCTGCCTCTGTTGGCTCACCCTCCCTCTGCATGCCCAGACCCAGCCCACCGTACCACCGGAGGCAACGAGTATGAGCTTGTTCTGACTATCAGAGGCGAGTAGGGCAGGTCACGATTTCACCATCCTAGGGAAAACAAATCGGGCAAGCTGCCACTGGAGCAGGAAACAGAATCAAATGCTACTGCTTGGATATCTCTCATACTAATAGGTTGTAAAATCCATATTTGTACAAATGTATGGATATTGATAAATTAGAATAAAATCTGAATATGTGTTTTCCTTGGATTTTGGCACAAGGGATTATAACATCTGATCCTGTGTATTAATGAATCATTAATACTGTTTCATTATTGATTCTGTTTGTTTTGTTATTTTAACCCTCTTTGTTTTACTGATCAATATTTAACAATTTCTACTATCAATTTGGAATGACTTCTGTCAAAATGTGTATTCAAGAGGATTGATTCAATACCTAATGAACTTGTGAGATAAGCATGGTCCCACCAGTGTTGTGTATGAACTAGTTCAAAATAACTAGTTCATTGAACATTGTTCATTTTTCTATGAACTTTGAACTGAACGTAACATATTTTTAACTAAAGAACTTGAACTTGAACTAGTTCAGATTTTGTGACATTCTGAATTGATACTTAGGTTTAGATGACATGTTTATTAAATATAGTTACTGCCTTAGTTGTGATGAATGAAACAGGTGTACAAATAATATCCAGAACAATCAGAGATTGTACTGATGGGCAACAGGTAATGGAGAGGATTCATTTAAAAAGATAAGCACAGAATACTCACTCACTCCAACAGTTTTTCTTCGGTTTCTAAAACTGTTAATGAACTGAACATGAACTAGTTCAAAACTGAATTGGCGAACTATGAACGTGAATTTATTAATTTTCTTTTGTATGAACTGAACCTTGAACTAGTTCATGTGAAGTGTGAACTTGCACAACACTGGGTCCCACTAAGCTAGACATTACCGATAACAAGGTTTTAATATCAAACTATATTACAGCAGTGGCGTACTCTTGTGGTTGACTCTTGGTACTGAAACTCAGGAAATGGGTTACTATTTTTCTGGTTTAAATGATTTGTGAAAAAGTGCATATGACACAAAGGATGTATGTTATTTATTTTTTTAAATTTATACTGTCTCCGTATGCGGCAATAGCAGAGGAAACTGACTTTTATTTAGTATTTTTTTTAGGCTACATACTCAATATTATTTTGATAAGAAAACTCAGAAATAATGTTTCCTTTTGGCAGTGTAATTTTAATTCATAGTTCTGCACAGTGGAAACACACCAAGACACATACAAATGCATTATCTAACCGTACCAGAGCTGCTGCTCTGTCCAGCACATAGCAAGTGAACTTATCGAGTAGGCCTACAAGTTAATTATTGGTCCCACAAGCCTCCATAACTATTACGGTCACACTATACATAATGATAGTACAGCTTCAACAAAGCTAGTGTATTCCTTAAGAATGTGTTCATTTGCTAGGGTAAAGGCTTGCCATTTCCGAAACTGAGGGATAACTTAGGAGGCACTACTAATATATCCTCAACCCAAGGTATTATTCAAATGTAAGACGGATAAGTAGGCCTACAAGCTTTCTTTGGTATATATGCAAGTTTATACATAAGGCTTTTGAAATTTGCTAATTAGGGTCACACATTCTAGATATAGGATGTTAAGGAAGTTTTTACATTTAAGCATACTTTAGTTTATCATTTCACAGTGTGGATCATTATCTATACAATGCACATTAATTCAGTCATTGTAAGATACTGTAAGTGATTAAAGGGGGTGGTATGGGTTAATAAAACATTTAAATATCACCAACATCAGATTCATTTTACCTAGGCTTTTAAAATCTAGTTGATCAGACAAAACATCACATTCAGATGAGAATAAATTGCATTTCTCAGATCATTCACAGCAAAGTCATTTTATAGGGGCTAAGATTATCCCTCAAACTGTGTTCTTTATGAAGGACAAATATTGATCGTCAATGCTGTGATGCTATGGGACAAATATTAGCTATTAATAATATAATAGATATTGTGTGATAGAAGACATCTGCATCAGCATTCAACAACTTCAAATGTCCCCCTAATTGATGTCTGCCTATACAGCATGGATGATTGGGGTTTCCTTCATAAGCATTACTTGTCATTTCAATTCGGATTTAAATGTGTGTATGTCCTCATCTAAAAGTTGCAAAAATCTTGCCGTTTTAAATAATTGATCTTCTTACCTGCATATGGAAATAACTTTTGCCACATTGTTTGAAATTCCCTTAAAGCAGCGTGTTGTACATTCAATGAAAGACGCACGGTAGGGAAGCATTTGATTACACCCCATCAAACTACAGACAGACAGAGAGACACACACAGACAGGGAGACACAAACACACACACACACACACACACACACATCCACAAAGCCACCTCCAACAGCGATACAATTGCTGCACGGTAAATAACTACAGATAAGCCTATTCTTATAATGAACACACACCCAATGAAGCAGGGTGAGAACTGAAATCAGGAAGCATAAAATAGTTATGTAATGTATTCATGTACCCAAGTACAAGAATAAACTACATAACATTACACAGCAAAAAATACTTTGAAAGTAAACATCCCCAAAACACGTGCTCTACCTGTAGTAGAGATAACGCTGTGTGCGCGCATGTGATTGACGGGCAAGATGGATTCATTGAACCAATCGGGGGAAAGAGTTCCTGATTGGTCGGAAATGAGCCCTGAGCGGTCAGAATCTAAAACGGTCTCACGATACAGAAGAAGGCACAGTCAACAGCACAGATATTCTCACAGAGCATTTCACCCACGTATAGCTGACCAGACAGCAATGGCATTTCAGACAAATTACACTGAAATCACAGCTCTTAAATCGTACCCACAGCCACTCTAACAACATAACAATTTTAACAATGAAGTCTCATTCCCTCTCCAGACATTGGTCCCCATTTCAAGCATCATTTATTTTACTTCGGGGTTCGAGGTTAATGATAATCATCATTAATACTACTCTTATGATTATGAATGGTGCTTCAGCAGGAGCTCGCTGGACAGCTCGGTGATGTGCGTCCACGCCTCCTGGACGTGGCGCAGTTCGGTGGTCCGCCCGCAGACGGCGAATCGCAGGACGAAACGCCCGCGGAGCTTGCAGGGCACCAGGTGGATCCTCCCCAGACGGGTCATCTCCTTCAGCAGGGCCTCGTTCAGCTCGTCCGAACCCTGGGGGGAAACGCACGGAGGGAGAGAGAATACACTTTAAAGACACTCCAGATGCTCACAAACTGCCATACCAGTTGGGAGCAATACAACAGTGTGCGATCGCAGCAGCAAGATTCGTCACCTGTTGTGATGAGAGAAGGACCTCAAACTCCCCATAAACAGACTCATCCCCCTGGACTCACTCTATACACAATAATTGCACTATTACACACATCCTCCATATTGTAAATACTGTGTATTTACAGTGTATCTTTAATTTATCTGTTTATACGAGATACTGTTATTTTTATAATATCGCACATTTTACTTTTTTATATTACTTTTATAGTATAATATTTGATATATATATATATTTTTTGTATTTAACGTAGGCCTATTTAACGTTTAACGTATTTAACGAGAGAGAGAGAGAGAGAGAGAGAGAGAGAGAGAGAGAGAGAGAGAGAGAGAGAGAGAGAGAGAGAGAGAGAGAGAGAGAGAGAGAGAGAGAGAGAGAGAGAGAGAGAGAGAGAGAGAGAGAGAGAGAGAGAGAATGGGGGATGTGTTTACCTTCAACCTGAAGCAGACGAGTCCCAAGACGACTTCTGCACATATCTCAAACCTTTTGTCCTTTTTTACCATAGTCTCGAACACTTTGGCCAGTTCCACATGCTGCAAACAAAAGAGTGTGGATCTCAGATCATATTCCATAATATATGGCATCGGCCAACAAACATCAAAGTGAAGCAGTAAAGTCAATAACTTTTTTTGTTGCTAATTTAAATGTCTAAAATGGATTTACCATTACAATCATAGCGTTCAAAAAAGATAGCACAATAGCGGTATGCTTTGTATAGTAACGTATAGCCTATGTAACTGGCTCTATACTGTTTATAATTGTCGTTACGGAAGCAATTCTTACAAACTCCACTAGATGGTGACCTTGCATTGTTTGTATTTTGTTCTACTATAAAAGTACAGTTAAAAGCAATTATAAAGAAAGCGCTAAAGGGGGTCGTGAACACAATATTTTTTGTTTGTTTTCAATATTGTAAAATGCCATTTTGTCACTAACTAAAATAAAACCATTATTTAGAAAAACAATTGCAGTTTCTTCCAACCAGTTTGTGAACGTTACACTCAATTTTGTGCTTTAACTGTGTTACACACTTACACTTTAATAGACAAAATTGGTTCCAGAATGTGGTCAGGACTGGTATACATCTTTGATTCAGCCAAACCTGCGTGCTGAGCCAATGAGCTGGCTAATCACAGCATCACTTCCTAATTCACAGCCAATTATTCACCCCAGCAAGAGCTGTAATGATGTATGCGGTTAATGACCAATATCCAGAACTAGTTTACAGCTGTAGTATGAGAGTATGAGTGGAGGCTTCTCCAGTGAGGAGAGGGAGGAAGATCCGCCTTAACATTGTTGAGAATAAAAAATGTAGATTTCCCAGACTACTGTAATGAATTAATGCCCTTATATATGACTACTTTAATGCCTTTAAAGGACATTCCTCCCTCAGCCTCCATTGACTCCCATTAATTTCTTGGGCACTACTGGCGGCCGGTGAATAACATGGGGTTCAATGGGAGAGAGGAGGAAATTCCTCCTCTGAGTGGGTGGGACTAGCTAAGGGATCTGAATCGCGTCAACATCTATTCACGAATAGACCTCTGAAGAAAAAGTCCCGCCTCCGAGGCTCCCGGTTCCCTCGGTCAAATGTCTATGGGAAATAACATGGGGTTTATGAATGATCGTACATAAACTCTGTAGGTGGCGAAGAAGTAAAAGCTGCGTCGCGTTTTGAACTACACACATTTTCCATCTAGTTTCGACTGGCTTTTTGGATTGTCTGTACCGTTAAAGTAGTAAACGATTATAAATGCTATTTTAAAAGCACCGACAATCCAAAAAGCCAAAGGAAAATGTGTGTAGTTCAAAACGTGCTGCAGCTTTTACTTCTTCGCCACCTACAGAGTTTGTTATGTACGATCATTCATAAACCCCATGTTGACTTCTAACATGTCTAAACATGCCTTTGCTGTTTAAATATAACAGTAATCTATGAGTAATATTTCGGCTGTAACCACTGTTTTTGGGGTATTGCGAAATAGCGCCAGCTGGACATTCAGTGGTATTGGATGACGTGTTTTAATAAAACACATCCAATACCACGGAATGTCCAGCTGGTGACTCCACTGAGGCTATAGTAACGATGCCTCTTAGCGCTCTACGAGTGCCCCTGGAGCCCTCGTTAGCTACGAGGGTTTTAACGACGTTCGTTACGCAACGATGCTTTCGGGAAATGGTGTGAAAACTCTACGATGCTCGTATGATGAACTTTACGAACCACTTAGGCTAACGATGCTTTCGGGAAACGGGGCCCAGGTCACTGATATCTTTGCAACACAAACAGCGAGGAGGATTGACTTGATCTATAAATGAAGTCCCTCAATCTAAACTGGCTTAACACCATGACCAACATTCTGAAACATCCATTAACATCCACATTTGCCTCAAATAACGTTAGGCTTACAGCCCATGTCAATAGTTGTGAAATTATGTTCTTGTTGTTCTTTTAATTATTTGTTACTTGACTCGTTCTGTTTGATATTGTGGAAAGGATGTTAGTGGTGATGATTCAGAGCATGATGCATTTTAAATGGCATCACTTTTGGTCTTGTGTAAATTTTCAATTTTTGAATGCCTTCAAAAGCATATGAAGGCATTGCATGCATATGCTTTTGTGTCAATGGATGGACTTAATTTGAGTGTCCCTCCACCTCATAAGTGGCCAGCCCATATGGGATTAAAAGACACAAATGATAGTAGTACAAGAGTTCATTCATAATTATATATATATATATATATATATATATAGATCAGAGATAAAAACATCATCACATATACACACACCATGAGTATATAGCGGGTGGGTGTATAAATAAGTAAACATATCTATTTACGTCATGTTATTTGCCCTGACAGGCACCGTGGGCAGTCTGTCTTGTCCTTGTAAGGGCTGTGTAACCGTTTCCCATGGATGTCTGCTTTTGTTTCCTCTTTGCGTCCAATTTGGTAGATAAATGTGGTATGACACAAACTGTGGCTAGAGGCACCATGGATGGCTACGGAAGACGCTACGTGTACACGATTCATCATGGAGAATCCAGGCTGATTTGAATGAAGAGGTAGAGGCTGGAGGGGAGGAAGATGCAGTAAAACAGCAGGGGGGGGGGGCAGGCTACATGGATGGATCTGTACAATGTTGGTATTTTTTTGTTTTCACATTTCTTAAGTCTATGAGCAGGCCAGTGCCTCTCCAACTGATACCAGGTGGTACTTCCAACATTCCTCCATTTGTTATCTCCCAACGAGGACGAACCAACCCGGTCGTCTGGGGCATAGCCAGGGCCATATACCTTATCAAGGGAGAGACTGCATTTGTTCATTATTTATTCACATTTTCTTCATTATAATACTCGCCTCAAACCTTTGGTTCGGGGAGAAGGGGGATCAACAGCCAAGGAGCACGTCAGGAGACTGCTCCTCACCTGCCTACACTATAGATTATTCAACCTAAGTCTGTATCGTGCTGTATTACATCCTGGAATAAACCATCTATTTGACCCTCTGAGCCAACCTGTCAAGCTGTATCTTTTCTTCATAGTAGTAATTCTTGAAATGGAAATCATCCTTGATTTCCAAGAAGATGAAGAAAAAAAGATGAAGATGAGAAAAAAAGAAAAAATACACAAAGCAGAATCTATACGAACAGTTTAGAAATAAGCTGAAATCTAACAGATCAAAGTCAAACTTTTTACAGCTGCCTTTCAATCTTCACGACGATCTTTAGTGAATCACCATTGGCCTTGAAAACATTCGGTCCAAAACAACTCAATCTTGGGGAGCGCTGATGAGTCTCAAGGCTGGCCGGCCACACTTCATGCTTTCCCTCTCTTTCTATTTTATTGCTGCCCGTGATTCATATTTTACCGTCACATTTTTCTTTTTTTTTTTCTTTTTTTTTCTGGGATATTTTGGGAAAAAACCCTTTTCTGGGTATACACCACAAATCAGTTCATTGGAAATCTTTTCTTTTTGCAATAAAAATAGAAGGCTTCAAACTGACATCGGTCCTCTCTCAGTGTCTCAACCTGCCGTTTGTGGGGACCATTTTCCAACTCATCGTCCACTCTATTGCGAATTTGAGATTGTGCATCTGTTGTTGTTTTTTACAAGAAAATAACATTAAGTGAGGATGGCAAGAGGGAGACAGGAGGTCATTAAGTGAGGATGATGAAGTGGGAGAAAGGAGGATTTGAGAGTCTAGAAAAGACACACACGATGGCCTTTTATTCAAGCCGGACATGTTTGAGATCCCTACTTCTAGTAATATCGGAACCTCAATCTTAAAGACATGAATATCAGTGAATGGTCCTGTTGTATTTATATTAGGTCTTTTTTGTTATTATTTATTTATTTTTTTTCATTTCAGTGTTGGTCGGTAATGTACCTTACGGATGTAGGCCTGCAGGCCGCTCTGCCCGTACATGCGGAACACAAACCACATCTTCAGTGAGCGGAACCGCCGGCCCAGTGGAATGCCCCAATGCTGTGAGTCAGAGGAGAGGAGGGGAGGAGGGGAGACGAGGAGACGAGAGGAGGGAAAGGGGAGGAGAAGGGAGGAGGGGAGATTTGTAGAGAGGAAAGATGTGGAGAGGTGAGGAGAGGAGAGGTGGAGTGGGGTGGAGTGGAGGAGAGAGGTGAGGTGAGGTGAGGAGGAGAGGAGGGGAGGAGTAGAGGAGAGGAGGAGATGTGTAGAGAGGAAAGATGTGGATAGGAGAGGAGAGGAGGAGATATGTCAAGAGGAAAGATGTGAATAGGAGAGGAGGTAAGGAGAGGAAAGGAGGAGAGGAGGAGATATGTCGAGAGAAAACATGTGGAGAGAAAGGAAAAAACACAATATTTAACACGACACCAAAGCCACTCTCGGGCAAAAAATGGTTATATAACTGTATCTTACCCTATAATCTGTAACCAGACCTATTGTGGAAAAACAATTTGTTAAAGATGTATATATACAATAATGATACACACATGGACACTCTCAGCTTCATAACGTCCTTTGGATATTGTTTTACTATAAATTGTTCTATAGTGGATTTGGATTGGATTCTACCTCCAGTGCCATGAGGGAGAGCCAGCATGGAAAGCCATCAGATAAAGATAAAACACTGGATTTTATCTTCTTGAACAAACAGACGCATTTCTCTCTAAACAGGAAACAATGCCATCAATCACACCCCAGTACAGAAGCCCACCTGAGCTAAAAATAAACAACAAATATGGATCATGGATGACACGCTCAACATAAGTCAACAAAACAAATGTTGAACATCCGGCTTCAACGCTGCATCACCTTAACAGGATCATTCCCATTTCCATGTTGTTAAAGCAATCTAAATCCCTCACGGTGCATTGAATCACTGCCGTAACCAGGATAAACCCTCTCATACATGACACAGGACTGTTCCACAGGATCAGTCGTTGGTTAAACCCAGGGGACGACTCAAATTTGAGGGCATGCAGGGCTTAGCCCGGACCTCTGTAGGGAGATCCGAAGGAACGTCCCCTGGAATATCACTTTTTTTTTTGCCTATTTACATTCCAATTACATCTACGTCTTAATCATTGACTGATTATAAATGTGTTCCTCAAAAACGGTTTCAAACCTCTCCCGATTCAGTATGATTTGTGCTGTTAAAAAAAATTAGTAGTTGTTAGTTAGTAAGTTGATTAGCAACCGAGCACACACACATCTCGACTGCTGTCGTGGGCTAGCTCAGCTCGGTTCTTAGGCACCGGGTGGACTGAGAGGCCCCCCCGAGGCTAGCTGCCCCACAACCGCTCATTAGGTGGGAGAGCTCAGATCCTGTGTGCCAGGAGTCGTGAGGGGCCTACAATGGGAGGAGGTGGACTCCTTTTGTCTCATCGCTCGCGTCTGTCTGTCAAATAGATTACGGTGCATCTCTCAGCACATCTGCCGGGGGAGAGAGCGGGGACTGTACACACATGCATGTGCACACACGCCTGTATGCACACACGACTATCATTGGGTATATTTATCTAGTTATGTTTTCCTTATATTTTGTGGAGTATACTTTTGTATTTGACGAATGTGTAACTTGTGTACGTTTCTTTTAAACAGCTCAGAACCACCATTCACAAACACGGTTGGGTCGTGAATGAAATGTGGCCAACGCCTGTGTCTTGTGTGTAAACATAATTTGCTTATCCGCCTAAGCTGCCACTCAGATCGTAAACCCTTTAACACCCACCTCACACTCACACTGCACTGGATTACGAATTAATCCCTAGCTACATCCAACAGTGGTCCTACTCAGCACTATAGCTGCCCTGCCATGGCTGGTTCCTTTTAGAATCATGAAGGATGGTTTCATTGATCAACTTGCAAAACTACAAATAAGACCAAAGTAAGTCAGACAAAGTAAGAATGGTAAAACCGGGTGTGTGAATGTATTTTAGAAAAAACTGTGCTGCCCTAAGCTCGGGCAGACCTACTATGTTGTAGAATTTATAGTAGAGCCTGGGCAGGAAACAAAGAACGGAAAGGGGCGGCGCTAAGCCTTGTTTCCTGTTCCCTTACAGAGATGTTCCAATGAAAGAAAACTACTTTGTGCAAGTGGATGAATCTCTTAGAAGTTGGTTTTATAAGCATGTTTCTACAGTGGGTAGTCTGCAAGACAGTCATTTGAAACCTTTACAGAAACGTGCTCACAGTCAACTAGTGCTGTACCAATTTCAGATGTCAATCACGCGCTTCCAGATCCCCGCCTCCAGCAATACGATTGGTCGAGACAAATGTGGCGCGGAACAATGTGAAACGATGCGTTCGCCCAGATTTGAGCTGGTCGGCCGTCAGATTTGAGATAACTCTGAGATGATGATTTGAGATGACTTTAGATATTATTCCCGAGTCTGATTGATGGGCACGTACCTGACTCCTGGTTGTCGTACTTGAGGTAGACCGGGTCCAGTTTGAACGCTCCTATCAGGTCAGTTCGCTTCTTGACCCTGTGTCACGGCAGAGAAGGACACGTCATGTCCAGCTGGGTGAAGCTATCTCGGATGCAGCAGTCCGATTGGGTTATAGCAGAGCACCCGCGGGAGACAGCACAGAGCGCAAGGCAAGGGGCGGAGCCACGCCTTGTTTCCTGTTTCGTTACAGATGTTCTACGGAAGAAAACGCACTAGCGCGGTTTAATGAGGCTCTGAGAAGGTGCTGCTGTGTATTTCTGTGTATTTGTACGGTTTTGTGTGTATTTCTGTGTACTTCTGTAGTGTATTTGTACATTGACCACAGTCCACATGGTGTTGTTTGCAACCTTTTCTTACAGTTCGTTTGTTACAGACCTTTTTTTTTTACAGTAAGCTACTGCTAAATTTGTGTTCGCCAATGACCAGCTTACAGATACCCGCCTCCCACAACGCGATTGGTCAAAACAAATAGGATGCAAAAGAAAGTGAAACGCCCCCATTTAGACATATTTGACCTAGTCTGACCTAGATTTGTGAGACTAGCTGAAGCCCAAGCCACGGATGAAAACACAATGGTGTTACAGTTTGCTGAAACTACTTTGTCCAGTAATGGTTTCTCTAGGTACCTCTTTTATGTGTTTGCGTTGGATTGTGGTCTGAGGGTCAGGGTTAGACTATGACTAGGCTTGCATCTTAATGCTATACAGCTGGTCAAGAGTTAGTTAGTGTTAGTTAGGAGTAATCACAAGAGTGAGTTAGTGGAGTTAATCCCAAGAGTTAGTTAGTGGAGTTAATCACAAGAGTTAGTCAAATGTGAATGGCCCCTATGTTACATCAAACCATTAAAAAAATGTGAAAAATAACTGCACATTTCATAACCATATAACACTATTAGATATACATTAAACTATATCAGAATATAAATAATATCATTTAGCATTGGATAACTGGATACTAGGAAGCTGTTTAGCAGGGATCAATCTTGTATTATCGTTATACATATATATATATATATATATATATATATATATATATATATATATTATATACAGAGATTGAGTTTAGCTGTGTCAAAGTGAAACACCAAACAACACGGTCAAATGGACATAGGATGTGTTGTACATCACAAATAGACAGATCAACATATGTTCATAAATGTTTTGCATCAAAAATGTAAGTGTCAACGTGATCTTAAGTGTGTCAGACATCAATTGCCCTCGTGGGGAAAAGATGAAGAAGCCAACTCTCATTAGAATCACTGTCAGTAAAATACACACTCCTTTTTCCATGTGTTTAGTTACAGCATCCATTAACATTCAAGAAGTAAATACAGTAAGTCCTCAGATGCTGCCATTACATCACTTAATACTTAATACATCACTAAATACAGATTGTAAACTCAGCTCAGCATGTGGGGGAAGCAATGTTATCTTTATATAGGCCAATTCGAGAAAATATGGACCGCTGCCAGATTTCCCTTTCAACCTTTTGGAATTTGAAATGTTACCTGAAATGATACCGCCAAGGTGAAGGTCATGAATACTATTGTACTGTACCGATTGCCAATATTAGCCTTGTGGCTCTCATTTCCTATGTGCCAAATGGGGTGGTTTTGTTGTAGCTGCCTAGCTTAGGAAGCAAGAGGTGTTTCATTTTTCATTTTGTTGACAGAGGAGCAGATGGGAGGTTTACTGCTCCTTTTTTAACCTGCGTCGATGACTCAGTGGTTGTAGCTAGATAAGTTGATGAAAAGATGCACAAATATATATATATACATGTATACACTTTTTAGGGTGACTTACCACATCGCAGAACAGTCAAAGTTGACTAAAAGCCATTTGTGGGGGTTGAAGTTGAATGAATCTGCAAACTTTAAAATGAATCAAACGAAAGGAAGGACGATAAACGTTAGTTCACAAATTACTTCCAGAAGGCTTGGCATTCATTCACATGACATTTAATCAACATTTCAGTTGTTTTATTTATTCCGATATTGTATTAAGAGTAAATAAGTAAATTTATATTCCGACATTTGTATTCCGATATTTGTTCAGATTGGTTCATATAAATAACCTCCAACCCCACCAGACGTCTTGTCTGTCTCTCAATCCTTCAGATATTCAATGAATGAGTTTTGTCTACAATTTTTCCATTCCAAATATATATTATATTACTTGAATCTCCATTTAGAAATGTCATCATTTGCTTTTTAAAACCAACCAATTCGCAGAGAGGCAGGCCTTCTCCGGAAAGCCATTATCTACTCAAAAACAGCCGGGTTTTTGTTTTGATAGATAAAAAAGAGCCACATCTACACACCAAAGCCTCAAAAACAGCCCATGAAAAGCCTCATTCTCCGGAGCAGGATTTTCCTTCAAAGAAAGAGGAATCGCCCGTATTTGCAACCTGCTGTAATTTGATCACTATCTCCTTTCTAATATCCTCCTCTCCATCTGCCGTCGCAAAAAAACAATCTAAATAACCGGTGGCCGAGAGACAATACGGCAATCCTGGCTGGCAGTTACCATGCTGACAGATTCAAAGGGGGGGGGGTCTGTTGCCTGCCCATCACTCATATCCTAGCAACCAGCACTAGAGGAGGAGAGGAGGAGAGGAGGAGATGAGGAGAGGAGGGCAGCTGCCCGTCAATTCTGAGGTGACCCTTTATGTTCTACAGGGCATTTGTCCTTTGTAGTCTCAATGTTTGACGAACCAATTCCAGTCATTTGTTCTTCCATGCTACACCAAATAACACTAAGGACTGAATTGTTTGGACTGGATTAATCTCTAAGTCTCTCTCTCTCTGTCTCTGTTTCTGTCTCTCTTTCTCTACCTCTCTCTGTGTCTCTCTCTGTGTGTCTCTCTCTATGTGTCTCTCTATATGTCTCTCTCTCTCTCCCTCTCTCCATCTCTCTCTCTCTCTCTCTCTCGCCCCTGAACAAACAGTGATATTTTTCTGAAGAGGAAGGGGAAAGACCTTATCTAAAGGTCTAACTCTGCCTCAGGAAATTACTCCTGCTCTTATCTATTGCTTCATGTGCCTCTCTGTCTGTCTTGGAGGCGGGGAGCCGCAGCTGCAATGGCTGCCTCTAAAAGGCACATCGCTCGCTCTCTCTCTCTTGCTGTGGTTATCGGTTACTCACGCCCACCTGTTGGTTGACATTAACGTCATACCATGCAAATGTAAGCCACCAGATGTTAATATGTATGCGTTTGTATCTTCTTGCTCTGCGCATACGTTCATTAATAAAAATACATTTTAATAGAAGATCAATTACATGTTGAATTGGACTTACTTCGACACCATCCAACAAAGGTCTGAATTCTGGACATATAAATGAACTTCCAGCATACGCTGCGTCGATGTGCATCCAGATGTTCTCTGCGTTACCTGTAGCATACAAGCAGGAACAACGAGAAAAACGTTATTTAGTAGAAGCAACATAAGCCATTGCAAATTCTCTTCCAATGAGCTGAAATAAACAAGCAGCCTTTGATTCAACAAATGCAAGATGGCCAAATAATTGGTCCATTATTCTATGGAGGATTACAGAGCGTGTTCACAGGGAGGCTGAGAAGCCCCGCTAAGAACCGGGAACACAAGCTGGGGTCCCCTTTATTGGATTTACTAGGGGTCTTACTCACATAGTGGCCCGAGCTCAGTGATTTTATCAAACGCACAAGAGGGAGTGGTGCCAAGAGTTGCGCAGAACTGAAAGAC
Source organism: Micromesistius poutassou (assembly GCF_964030765.1). Lineage (NCBI taxonomy): Eukaryota > Metazoa > Chordata > Actinopteri > Gadiformes > Gadidae > Micromesistius > Micromesistius poutassou. The sequence goes on from NC_140278.1 coordinate 4,207,914, forward strand.
ACAGAGAAAGCAGAATTCACACAAATTATCAGTCAAATTTGACAACTTTCATGTAGGCACCTCTATCTCTGCCTCTTTATAAAGAATAGTACTGTATATGGAACTGAAGGCAACCATTTATGTCGTATTTAGTTGTAGTACTTAGTCACGTAGCATCTTATCCTAGCTGTCATTGTTGTAAACGGGGAATGGGTTAACTGGGGAATGGGTTAACTAGGGATTGTTGGTGCTTTGCCCTTGGTTCTATGAACATCCTTACTGTACCAACAGCGATATATTTTTTCACTTTCTTCTGACAAATGTACTTATTGTTGGTCGCTTTGTATGAAAGTGTCTGCTAAATGCCATAAATGTAAATGTTCATTTTGAAACGGTGCTTAACAGTTTGACTTTCTTCGACAACCCTTAGGGGATTCAGAAACCTGCTACTGAACATACATGTACATGACCTTCTTTTTTTTATGTTAAGGTCCTATGCAATATCCTTGTTCTGATGCTCTTCTAACGCATTAGATCCGTGCAAAATTAAAGTCTTATCAAAGTCGTCATCTTGGACGTATCTCTTTTTGGGGAAGCCTAGCGTTAATAACATCATACGTATGGTATCTACCAGACAGAACCATGAATCCCCACTCTCATTTGGAGTCAGACATTTGTGGCGTGGCCCCGTAATGACACGTGATTCAGAGCTGTAGTGCTTTGCCAAAGGGATCCCAGGCACCAATTACTTCACAGCGTACTCCTCCCTGATAGGGATCTGTGGGGGGGGGGGTCTAAAAGATCTGCTCTCATTAGCCGTGGCCGAAACAATAACGTGTGCTACACAACAAAGAGCCCTCTGGCCTGAGAGCACACTCCGTCCAGCGCTGAGTCACCGCCAGGAAGTGTGTCATCATCATCATCATCATCACAGCCGTTGCCATGGTAGGCGAGGCATCCTGTGGTGCTTTTAATTCGCCGTGCTCTGAGCCTGTTGTTTTTTATTTTTATTGGTCAGACTCGTTTCCTTTTTTACGGGCAGCACCGTTTCAGGGAGTGCACCCCCCCCCCCCTCCTCACTCCAGCTCTGGGTCGGTTTGTAAGCGAGAGAGCGCCATGGATGTGTATCTCGTTGGTGATTAAACAAGGATTTCGTCATCGTTAATCTACAAATTTAAAAAAATACATATTTAGCGACAGATTGCCCATGCGCCCATTTGTTACAGAAGACTTCCATTAGCGTGATTCCATAACAATCTAAAGTCGAGAAACCCTATCAAAATCGTTGCATTTTGATAGCGTATTTGATCAGTGATTTAACACGGCGTGAAAACAAACAACGATACGTGCATGCGTAGTGTGTGTGCATGGATGCGTCACACAATGTGTGCGCGTTTCCCTACAAAGAAGGGTATGAATCCGGCGGCCTTGTCCTCAGCCACCATCTTCTCCAGTGCCTCTGCTCTGACAGAAAAGTGCTCATCCGTGGCGACCATCCTTATCGCCACTCCGCCAATCAGGCCGGCTCGCTCCACTGAAGAGTGTGCCTGAGGAAGAAGGTGAGGACCAGAGATTCCAGGTTAGGGTCTTCCACCAAACAGCCTCCACCCCAGCCTCTCAAGCCTTGGACCCCAGGGTTCGTATAGGTTTTGGATGTTCTATGTTTCCAAGGGTGAGGTACGTCATTTAGCCTGTCACTTCTATTTAGGAATGGTGGTCAGAAACCACTCTGAGATGTTGGTGATGTAATGAGTATGAGGAATTACAATTCTAGTGGTGGTGTACAATTGTAAATAATGTTATAGTTTTCGCCTTGGAAATTGTAAGCTAGAGAGCATTGTACTTGAATGGTTGGTGGAAAAAAGGGCATCTCTGTCTATAAAGGTCTGTATGGCCCCCAGGCAATGCTCTAATCTAATCACGGAGCTGGTCTTGTATTAAACCTGATTAGATCCAGCCAGTGACCCGTTCTCTCTGTTTAACCCTGCCCTGCTCTCTGACTATTACTATAGAAGGGTGTAGTCACACTGCACGTTTTTTTAAATGTCAGAACCGACATACTACTAGCTACCTTCTGTGGAATGTCTTTACTAACAATGGCTGAAAAATAACAAAATAAGGATGAATGGGTAAATGTAGGAGACATTAACGAAGATTCGGTCTATCTTACTGAAACTGACACTTTATCACTCATTCAACAAACAACAACTTTTAGACTCAGAATAAAATAGAAATAGTACCTCTTCGGAGGTGTAGGCAATCAGTTTTGAGATAATGTCAGCCTCCGATCGTTGAGGATCGGATTCGTGGACACATTTCACCGTTTTGCAGCGGGCAGCAAGCAACGCCATCAGAGTCGCTTCACTAGCCGTACCCTAGAAGAAAAGGAATTATACATTAACGAGACATGTTTTTACATAATAATATAAACTAAATAAATAATCCATAAACCAATAAAGCATTCAAGTCAGACAAGAGAAGCAGATAGACTTTAATTTGTGTCTTTGAGCAAAACTCAGACAGGAAACATGAATCATGACTTCTTATCTGTCAGGATAAATTATCATGATGGATCGATGATAAAATCCAATATTTGCCGAGGCAGCCACCCACTTACTCGTACTTAGAAACATTTTGTTCAGATTCTGGGGCAGAGTGGACCCAAAATGCACAAGAAAGACAGACAATCAAGGAGTCAGCAACAGCAGGCTAGTCAGACAGGCAAGGGGAAGGCCGCAGACAGGTAGTTGGACAGACAAATCTCTCAGAATCTGTGCCATAGCTTCCACGAGGTGAAGTCAACGGTCTGACGAGGAGTGACTGGAAAACCAGGGTTTATATACTTGAGACTGACAAGATTGATCGCCAACAGGTGTGTAGGCAAAGGAGGAGACAGCGACTGGCTGAAGAGGACGGCCTGACACACAAAGACACCCTTACCTAATACATAAAAACACCTCATTCAGAAGGGATAAGGCGAGATATAATTAGATACAGAGAGGAGAATGATAATGGAGAAGTGGACCCGACTATTTTGTGGGACGCACTAAAATCAGTAATAAGAGGGAAGTTAATAGCACAAGCATCTCTCCTCAAACGAGTCAGACTGGAACTCTATCAAAACTTAATCGGGCAACTTAAAAAACTAGAGGAATATCACCAAGAACTGAATACCATCGAGACGCTAGACAGGGTTAAGGAAGTAAGAGGGAAGATTGATCAGTTACTATTGACAGAAGTAGAGAAGAAGGCCAGATTTGTGAAGCAGTCTTATTATGAGGGAGGGCCGAAAGCAAGTAAATTATTAGCCAGACGGATAAGGATGCAACAAAAGTTAAACACTGTACATAAAATTAGGGATCCCACGACTGATGAGCTAGTAAGAGAACCAGAGGACATAGAGAGGGTCTTTGTCGATTATTATAAAGCATTATACACACAACCCACAGCAGCAGAGCCAGATAAGATGAAGGAATTTTTAGATGGTCTGGAACTGCCATCAATAGGACGAATACAGAATGACCTCCTGACCTCTGATATAACAGAAGAGGAATTAGAGGAATCAATAAGTAGGCTTAAAAATGGCAAGTCGGCAGGTAGCGATGGATTTCCATCTGAGTTTTATAAGGTATTCAGGCAGGAGCTGAACCCAATATTGATGGCATCATTAAGGTATACGATGAAGGAGGACAAAACTCCCCCCTCTTGGAAGGAAGCTAACATCACCACGATCCCAAAAGAAGGAAAGGACAAAGACCTGTGTAGTAGTTTCAGACCGATATCCATACTTAATGTAGATTATAAAATATACACCTCAATACTGTCGAAGAGGTTTGGGACATTCATGCCAGATGTAGTGGATGAGGGCCAGGCCGGCTTTATAAGAGGAAGGCAAACACAGGACAACATAAGGAAGACCATTCATATTGTGGATGAGACACAGAGGAGAGGAGAGAGTGCGGCCCTGGTGAGTTTAGATGCTGAAAAGGCCTTTGACTGTGTAAGCTGGACATACCTTTTCATTGTGTTAGAAAAGTTAGGATTCAATGATAGTTCAGTTAAATGCATCAAAGCATTGTACCAAGAACCAACCGCAAGAGTGAGGGTGAATGGGAGTCTATCAGATAGGTTTATATTAGGACGATCGACTCGACAGGGCTGCTGCCTATCACCCACGCTCTTCGCTGTTTTCATGGAGCCCTTGGCCCAAGCAATTAGACAGCACCGGGACATCAGGGGAGTAGAGATAAGAGGGACAGAACATAAATTGGGCCTGTTTGCGGACGACCTGCTGGTGTACATGACACAACCAGATGTAAGCTTTCCGGCTCTGATGGGCTTACTACAGGAATATGGACACTATTCAGGGTATAAAATTAATGTGACGAAGACACAGATCTTGACGCTGAATTACTCACCTCCAAAAGGGCTCAAAGAAAGAAAAAATCAGATGGGACTCAGATAAAATGAAATATTTGGGGGTATACATTACGAAAGGGATAGACAAATTATACGATGCAAATTATCCACGCATAAACCAAGAAATAAACAAGGATCTGAGAAGGTGGTCACTTATCAACCTCGATTTTAGCTCAAGGATAGAAGTGGTCAAAATGAACATGCTGCCAAGACTGCTGTATCTATTCCAGTCTCTGCCAATACAGATACCACATAATCAATTCAGGGAGTGGGACAAATTTATATCTCGTTTTATTTGGGGAGGGAAAAGACCAAGGTTAGGTTTACGACTATGCAGTTGCCCAAAGAGAGGGGGGGTTTGGCAGTGCCCAATCTCGAGGATTATTATTATGCAGCGCAGCTCAGGGCGGTGATATGCTGGTGCGATTCAAATTATGAAGCCAGATGGAGGTTCATAGAAACTGGAGGGCTAGCAGGGAGAGAGGGCTTTCAGATCCAGACAATGTTAGGGGATAGGGAACTTTTTAGGACACAGGGGAAATTATTGGATGCAATCACCAAATTCACTTTAGACATCTGGAACACTGTAATTAAGAGGTATAAACTGGAAAAGGAAACCAAGGTTCTTAGATGGCTGGCTCATGACAGTAGGTTTCAACCAGGGAAAGATGATTGGAGTTTTAAGAGATGGGAGATTAGGGGTATCACGGCAATATGTACTATAATGGATAAAGGGGAGATACAAAGCTTTCAGTGTCTTGAGGACAAGTTTGATTTGGGGGGGTGGAGACTATTATAGGTATATACAGGTGAAAGATTATTATGGTAAGGAAATAAAAATAGACAAATCTGTAGGACGGAACCCGCTGATTCAATTGGTGGTTAATGCATATGAAGGGAAGAAAGTGAGGGCCATTTCAGCTTTATACCAAGCACTGCATGAGAACAGGGGTAACTCAACGAATTATATAAAGGACAAGTGGGATAGAGAATTGGAGATAGAGATGACCGAGGAGGAATGGGAAAAGGTATGTAGGATTCAGCACTCGGCCACGGCTTCGCGGTTGTGGAGGGAGTTTGGTTGGAAGAATGTCATCCGGTTCTTCATAACACCAAAAGTGAAGGGGAGGTATGCACCAGAACATAATGACTGCTGGAGACAGTGTGGCCAGGTTGGGGCTGACCATACACACATATTTTGGAAGTGCCCCAAGTTGAAGGTGTACTGGGAAGAAATATGGGGGATATTGAAGAAGATTTTGGGTTATGAAGTGCCTATGACTGGATTGGTGCTATACTTGGGAAATCTGACGGAGATAAACATACAAGCTGGGGATTTGTATCTGGTCAGGATCTTGCTTGTCGCTAGTCGGAAAGCTATAACTAGAGCATGGTATAAGGTTGACCCGCCTACAAAAGAACAGTGGTTAAGTGCTGTAGAGGAAATATACGATATGGAAAGGTTCACGTTTATACTGAGGGTGCAAGGGGGGAAGCTTGACTCGAGATGGGTAAAATGGATTGAGTACAAGAGAGAGGAACAAATGTAACGTTTATAGGACGCCGCATGACCATGAAACCTGCAAGAGATGTTGTTTGAATAAGGAGTAGCCCACATGTCACACTGTCATTTTATTTTTTATTTTTTATTATCATTGTTATTACATTATTATTATTTCTGTTTAGTTATTTTGTTGTCTGTATTATTATGGTTGCAATGAAACTGTGATTATCTGTAATTTGTAAAACTGCCAATAAAAATTTAAGTTACAAAAAAAACCACCTCATTCAGTCGTATGTGTTTCATCATTTACATGGAAGGGAACTTACAGCCTTCCCACCCCAAGACACACTACACCTTTGCTTACAGAGGGAACTCTGAGCCTCCTCGTGTCACAGACCTGTGCTTGCCCCTTTCAACAGGTTGAATTGCGTTAGCGATAGCTATAGCTAATAACTGCTCTGGTCGGGTCATCATAGACGAACCACCTCTGTTGTGAGGCTGCTACAACACACCCCTGCTACAACACTCATTAGCACTGCTGAAGTGGGAGCAGGCCCATTTGTTGCCATAGCGATCTGCACTTAAAAAAAGAGAGGCAGCATCAGAAAGCTGGTGTGGAGGGGTGGGGGGATGGTTGACACACATATAAGCACATTCACACGTAAGCAATCACACACACAGACCTCCAGGCTGTGTGAGGGTAAAGTGTGCATGTGCGCACACACAGCGACAATAACTTGACATGAAATGATCTGTCATCAGTGTACTCACTCATGCCCCGCCACTTAGCACAAAACAGACACCTGCATACACGTACGCGGAGAGAGGCGGTGGGACCCAGCTGCCTGGGTTTCCCGTGTTTGTGTCAAGCGACCTTCATCCTCAGCCCTTTCACAGCACAAAACAATCCCAGCAGCGCTAAAAGGCGGCTGGCGTCTGTGGCTGACATATTAAAAGGCAATTTCCTGCCAATTTCCACAACGCGAAAGAAAGGACAAATCAATACAGGCGGTTTTCGTAAAAGCGCTCACATTGTTAGCATGCGTGGAACAACCTTCACAGTGCCTTGATGTCCAATCAAGCTTGTAATAATACATAATGTGTGTTAGGTTGGTGATTTTACTTCCTGCCTGGGTAATGCTGGGCTTGGGTGAGATTTGCAAGTTTTAAGATTGCAGCAGTTATAATAGTAAACAAGTAAGCATTCAACTTTAAAATTGGTTTAATCTTTAGTAGTGATATTATATGGTTTTGCTATGAAGGAAATGTTTTGCGGTTGAGCCATCCTTCTGAATCTGAACCATTACTGTAAACAAGCAAACAACAAGTACAGAACAGCATAATAGAGATGGTTATGGGTACCAGAGTAAAGTAAGCAGCCGGTGTATCCCACTTACCATTTGACATTAAACAAATGTTGAACAGAGAAAATAATGCTGTGATGACTGACCTGAATGACTCCTCCACCCTGACCCTGTGTTCCTGCCAGGAAGACTTCTGGAAGCTGGAGCATCTTGCCCAGCCAGTCCAACATCACAGTTTCCAGCTCAGTACAGGCGGGACTAGCAGCCTAAACAAGCAAAAAGTACTGTATAAAAAAGTATACATCTTGTCTGTATGACTTTGTTTGATTAAAGGTGTTGTAATTAGGATTTCAGAAGAAACATTTGAGTGTGATCTGTTAGAAATGGCAGTCAACTGTAAGCAAGGGAAATTCTCAGTGAGAATTTGGAATGCTCCAGCCGCTGTATGAGACCCCTAGATTTTAGGTTGCTCGTGGCAAATTGCTGACCATTCCATATTGCCTGACAATGAAATTTGTGCACACATCCTTATCATCTCGACGGCCCACAAACGAACGATGGGAGAGAGGGAGCAGAAAGGGAGGGTCCGTTTTTTAGGGTGGTTCATTTTCATAATCTCACTCCATTCAGCTGAATACTGCCCTCTCACTACAACTGTGAAATTGTACCAACAGCATCTCAAAGCATTTTTTCACGAAGCATCTGTGTTTCTGCCTTACCCATGTGAATCCAATGCAGCCTAGGCCACCACAGAGCATGTCCGCCAAAAATGCCGGGTAGGAAGAGGCACTTGGGAAATAGGCATGGAAGTGTGGGCTTTGCCAGTGGGTTATCTGGAAAAAAAGACAGACATCAAGAGAAACTATAAGCGACAACAACAGATGGAGACATACTTTGAGTGTGCGGAGTTGGTGTTTGATGTGTAACACTGATGCAGTCACCTTCTCCCATGATCCAACTACAGATGCATCTTGTTTTGTTCATTTTTTTGTGTTCTGGTTCAAGCTATGCTCTTAAATGTAAACTGCGGCAGAGCACATATCTTGCTCATTCAATTCGCCAATTGTCGTATTCCCAGCGGAAAACATTACTATATTTAGAGAAAATTGGTCTACAGTACTGTTTGACTGACTGCTGTTCCATCATATTAAATCTGCTTTCCTGTGTGTGTGTGTGTGTGTGTGTGTGTGTAAGTGTTTGTGTGTGTGTTTGTGTGTATAAGCCAGAGGCTGCTTGCCTCTTTGCTTCTCGTAGTAGTAATCCACTATACCCAACCGATCTACCCCCTATCCAGATGTCCATTCACAAAACATTTTGTGAGATGGGCTGGTGAGGGATACTCTGTCAATCTCGGAGGGAAACTTTCAACTTTCAAATTAGCCACGTCTGCTCTTTTTTGGTATTTGGTTGAATTTTTTCAGAATTAATCACAAATTCTATTTTACATATTTTACAGCAATGTGCTGAAGGTTAAGTACATTATGGTGGAGATATTTGTAAGTATGTGGCCAGACCTTTTATAAATGCTAGATTCCCTTCTACATTAATTTTGAAAAATGTATTAAGAAATAATTTTAAAGAAGAAAAATGCCACTCCTCTGCCAACAACTTGAGATATATCTGAAACACTGTCTTCAGGATACTTTATTTAATCAACTGGACACACTATTTATCTAAGAAGTTCAAAGTGAACCATTTTAAAAATACGTTGTTATAACAAAGATAAAGATGTCATTACAATCACCCCATCTCAGGGGAACGTATGAATAAACATATGTTATGATCAAACTCTCACTTAGATAAGATGGGAACAATCAAATTCATATTACAAATTCAGTTTTATAATATGAATAACGAAGCCAAAACTTTTTAAATAAAATGCAATAGAACAAATCCACGTGTGAACTCACTCCGGGCATAATGACCCTGTCGACGTCCCTGAGGACGTCCTCGTAGCTCTCAGGCTCCAGCGGGGCCTCGGAGGGGATCATGGAGCGCAGGTACCCGGGCTCCACGTCTGGGTACACTCGCCTGTGCTCGATGTTCTCCAGGTAGTCCGCCACAAAGTCCACCATCTCCTTTCCCCGGCGACGGAACTCTGCTGCGTCCATGGTAACTCTGGAGGTGAGGAACAAACACACATACAGCGTCACGCACATTTTAAAAGTTGACAAAAGAATAAAAGCACCAACCACCATGCACCATGCACCAACTTGAAATGACACTCAATTTGGCACGCAACCTATCTCAATTTCCGTCTGTCATCTGTTGTTTTTTGATAATAAATTTGAAATAATGTTTACTCACGGTGGCTGCCATCGTGAAGTTACCCAAATCAGGCCCCATTAGCCAGCTAGCTAGTTGATTGGATTTGTGTCCCTCACAGGTAGATAGAATTAACGGAAATCCTTCATTATATTGCTTTCACTGTCTTTCTACTATATGTCGCCAGCTGTATTGCTGTCCTAAAAATTCTTCATGTTGGCAATACATCATCATAATAGGCTATCAATAGGCTAACCCTACCACCACATTAGGCTACATGAATGAATGTTTAAACAGGCCGCAGTATTTTGGTCCAGTGAACTGCTAATTTAGGACAAACTGTCAATGGATTTCCCACTAATGTTTCATGAAGTGCATGGGGGGAATCAGGTGGATCCATATTGCTAATCTTTTGAAAGAATTTAACAAAAAAGCTAACTTTTATAATTCAACGTCACGTTAAATCAACTAATCTAGCAGAATGTTCTCTTCAGAATTGTGCATGTATTATATATTCAGTAACATATTTTTAACTGAAGAACTTGAACTAGTTCAGATTCTGTTTGACATTCTGAATTGATGCTTAGGTCCAGATGACATGTTTAAGTTGTGCCTAAGTTGTGATGAATGAAACAGGTGTACAAATAATATCCACAACAATTTGAGATTGTAGTGATGGGCAGCTGGTAATGGAGAGGATTCATTTTAAAAGATAAGCACAGAATACGCACTCCCACAGTTTTTCTTCGGTTTCTAAAAAAACTGTTAATGAACTGAACATTGTACTAGTTCAAAACTGAATTTGTGAACTATGAACATGAATTTATTAATTTTCTTTTGTATGAACTGAACTTTGAACTAGTTCATGTGAAGTGTGAACTTGCACAACACTGGTTTTCTTCATAGCTAAACTATATTAAAGGTCTCATGACATGCCACCAGGTGTGGTATGATTAGCTGTTACAAGCCGTTTTGGAAATCTGCCCCTTATGACATCATAAGGGGCAGAAAGTGAGCGTGTCCACCTAGATGTGTGCTGGATAGATCAGTCTACCAGCCTACCCAGTGGCTTGTAGCAAGCGTTGCTTATCTATCCGTCACACATCTAGGTGGACACACCTGTGATGTCTTAAGAGGCAGATTTTTGGTGTAAAGATGTTACTGCAAAATGGATGTGCAATCACAAACCTTGCAGTTTTGCAACTGCAAGTACATTATTTTGTTTGTTCAAATATTTTTACATATTCGCCCATTGTAATATATTGACATAAGATAATTTCACATATTCTCATATATATATATAGACAGCTCCAATACTGTTAAACTTATTTTGAATCCACAGGTTTTGCAGATTTTGAGGGGCTGGGAAAATCTGACTCCCTGTGGTATAATCACGTGTGTGTGTGTGTGTGTGTGTGTGTGTGTGTGTGTGTGTGTGTGTGTGTGTGTGTGTGTGTGTGTGTGTGTGTGTGTGCGCGCGTCAGCCTGTACTATTTGATTGGCCGAATATATCCTATCATGAGGGCTTTTTAACTTCATCTTAGAGCAGAGACAGAGCCTGCATTATGTTCATGGCAGAATGCTATACAGTAAACCATTGATGAAGTATGACCATTGAGAGAAAAAACAGAACCTTTGCCTCCTGCAACTCTGACAAAACAGCCAGAGCTGTATAAACATATTGATCATTAACAATGAGTCCAGTTCATGCCCTGAATAAAACACTGTATATCCCAAACATCAAACATCCTACCATTGCAGTACAATTGGCTAATTGTGAACGCACAACTGGGTGACAGGGCAGAAATCTGCAAGACACACTCTCACTCTGAGATTATTGTACTAAAGCCTGTAATCCTATGGCCGTGATTTTGTTTGCTACGGAGCGTGACCCCAATGGGCATGCCGACCACAAAACCATTGAAGAGGGATGGTGCATGATCCTCATATACTGCAGGTGGCAAAACGTGAACATTGACCCAGAACATTTACACAGCAGTCCTGGCCATTCAACAAGTGTCATTCATTTGTATGTTGTCATCTACATTTGGCTACTTACTCCTATCTGTAAATCGATTTTCTGTGTGTGTGCGTGCGTGCGTGCGTGCGTGTGTGCGTGTGCGTGCGTGCGTGTACTTACAAATAATGCAGGTGAGGCAGGTGAAACAGCAGTTGGCTTTAGGATCTGAGCGCCTGGGAGCTGTCCCCTCGTGGATAGACGGATAGTAAGAACGAGAAACACACGCGCTGGTTTATATCAGGAGCCCCCCCCCCCCCCCCCCCCCCCCCCCCCCCCCCACCCTCCACACACACACCTCCGGGGGGCGGGACCAAACACACGAATCTCATACTTGAGCTATGTTTAATGACATCAATTCGTTGTATGTTTCATAAAATAAATTATGCTCATTACAGCACTTGCAATTTGGTATCGGTGTGAATTGCTTTAATAAAAAATAACAGCTGTACGTTTTGTGCCTGCTTTCACACATTTCGAGCATGTTCAATAGATGGAAACTATAACATTGCTGTTCTATATACCAACACAGCATTAGATCCATTCACCGCAGACCAATGTAGGATCGTTATATGTAGGACCGTGCTCGTTATAATATTAAATCATAATCCAATTTTTATCTAGATAGCATGGGGGAAAGGTGATCATGGAATATACAATATTGTTGTTTATCAAGGCAGACAATTATCAAGGTTGTCGGACCAGGTTATTGATAAGATAATATAAACACAATGATTATTTGTTTGCAACGCAGTCAATAACCTCGTCACATGCGTTCTCATCGAGAGAGAGAGAGAGAGAGAGAGAGAGAGAGAGAGAGAGAGAGAGAGAGAGAGAGAGAGAGAGAGAGAGAGAAAGAGAGAGAGAGAGAGCGAGCAGCGCTAGAGCGCAAATAAATATATAATATTATATATATATATATATATATATATATATATATAATATAAAGCCGACCGTTTTTTGTTGTTTTTAGGAACCAGTTGGCTCACAATTAACACACATACATTCAGACATCATCGTTTCAACCTTTGGCGGGTAAATTGTTTAAAATATGACATAAAACGTGACCAATTTTAGGGATCTTTATTATTATCCACTGAGTTGGGAAAATCTCATCGACGATCGGCTCCAACAACGAACTAATCTGCTATTATGTAACCTTTCAATTTGTGAAGTTATTTTAATGTTGAACATACGAATGTGAATGATAGTGTGATAAAAGCAGGGGCGCGTCAAAAATAGGCGCTGGGGTGGCACCGTCCCCCCTGAAATATTATCCCCCTTTGGGCTAGAGAACTGTCAATCTGACAATGCCCAACGCCAATGGCTCAGAACGCTGTTAATCGCTGCTTGATTTTATATCAAATTTTAAGCTGTTGAAAATGTTACATGAACAATGCAACGTTATTTTGGGCTGCGATATGTAGGGTATTCTTAGGAGCTTTTATTCTGAAGACATGTCTAGGGAACTTTTGATGGACAGACATGGTCCTATCAGAAGTATGTATTTGTATGGTTGCCATAGACCTCTGAAGAATAAGGCCTTGTCCCAATTCTCCCCCTTCCCCTAGATTTGAGCCCTAACCCTAGATTTTTCACGTTCCCGCGAAGGAGTAGGGTGTCCCAATACTTAGGGGAGCAAGGGGGAATGCTGTTTTTCCCTTAAAATCAACCCTTGAACACTAGCCAGCTCGCGAGCTGACTTGCAGCTAAGGGCACTCAAAGCAAGTGTTCTTGTTAAGGGGAGAGAAATGGGACTGGGCCTAGGTCCCACCTCTGAGGATCCCGGTTCCCTCGGTCAAATGTCTATGGGAAATAACATGTTTTTTTTTAATGATCGTACATAACAAACTCTGTGGGTGGCAAAGAATTAAAAGCTGCGTCACGTTGCCGTTAAAGTAGTAAACGATTATACATGCTGCTTTAACAGCACAGACAATCCAAAAACCCAGTCGAAACTAGATGAAAAAAGTGTGTAGTTCAAAACGTGACACAGCTTTTACTTCTTCATCACCTACTGAGTTTGTTATGTACGATCATTCAAAAATCCCATGTTATTGTCCACGGGAGTTTCGCGGACTGTGTTGCGCCCTACCGGCAGTTAATTCAAATAACCGTTTTAGCATCAGACGTTAGCATGTGGAAACAGAACAGGTTTGCGTCTCAAAGATAGCCGTGAACTGAGGTTGAAGGGAGTCAGGATTCGTTTAAGAAGAATGTTTCTTCAGATGTACAGTTAAGTGTTTGACGTGGTGAACATTGGACGTGTCAGGAGTTGAAAGAAGTTTGTTGTGGATTACACTCTGAGGTCCTCACAGGCTTTTAGGTTATCAGGTCAACAATGTGTCATCAGGAATTCTAAGGAACATTGAACCAAGGGTTTCCCTGCCGTCCGGACTATGTGTCCGGCTTGTGTCCGCAAACAGGTGATCCAGTTTGTTTGTTTCTGCCAGTATTCCAAGGGAAAGAGGGTCCTGATTTGATTTTTGTTGTTGAAATGTGAAATGTTGTAAGTAAATGTGTTCACTGTTAAGGCACAATATTTAAGGTTCTGGTTCTGGCAATATGTAAAAAACGACTAGACCTATGTTATATATTTTCTTTTCTTGTGTACTTGGATTATCCCAAATGTTTCCAACCATTCCAAATCTCTGGGAAATATTAAAAAAAATGGAAACGTCCCGGTCAATTTTAGCACATCTTAACAGCATCATTTCCCCATAAGTACTGCAGTAGTGCATCCAGGAAATACGCAGTTTGCCACAACTTCTGTTGCCGAAGCTGTCAGTTTAAAGCCTTCGTTCTCCCAGACTTGACTCTCAATCGCTGTTCACTGTGTTAAGTTAGCAGAATGGTGAAGAGGGACTGGCCTGTGCAACAACATCCTGATTCCGAACATGAAGCGCTCCTCAGCTGAAAGGAACTTAGTTGTAATGTTGTGTGTTGATTGATGACCGTTTGCACGATCATTTAAGAACGAGGGAGGAGCTGAGTCTGACTGAGAACCGTGCATTCCATGATTCACCGCTACCGGAAATGCAACTGAACGTACAAACAAACAAACGATTTTGAATGATTCTTCTTTGCGAACTGACCGACGCAAAAAAAAAAGCATCATGGAATCTATCACTAATAGCAATAGTATATTATTTTGATGATACTGTTGGAAAACTTACTATCCTCAATGTCAATAGTGTAACAGTATTACATGATAGCACAATGCAGTCATAATAATGATAATCCTTGTGTTTTTATGAATTAGAATGAGTAACGTATTTGTATAACGTCTATCTAATCTAATGTATAACATTGTAACCTTAAACCTAATCTAGGTTATCAATCCATGATCTCATGTGGATTTCAGTCATTCATATGATATAAATCCAGACACAAATGGTGGGTGATGATACAAACAGGGTAACCTAACAAAATACAATGGTTTCATATGGTTACATATTCTATCTTTGCAAATAGTTAGAGATAAGTGCTAAAGCCAATCTCGGATTGAGTGCAGTAGCGATCTACACCGTTGATAAACCATAACCATATTCAGTGTTTGTGTTCAGTGTAAGGAATTAGCTAGGCTCACTGCTATTTCACAAATTCATGAAGCGCTCCTCAGCTGAAGGAACTTAGGTAATGTTGTGTTGATTGATGACGAGGGAGGAGCTGAGTCTGACCGACTCAGCTGAGAACCGTGATTCACCGCTACTGGAAACGCGACTAAACGAATGAACAAACAAACGATTCTGAACGATTCTTCTTGGCGAACTGACTGACGAAGCAAACAAAGTCCTTTCTTTCGAGTGTTCACATGTCAACAGAAGCACATACAAAAATCTTGAGATACAGAGAAGACGATCAGCTGACAAAGATGATCAGCTGACAATATTTACGTGGCTACATTAATACAATGTACATTAATACAATGTAGCCGCATAAATATTAGGGGTGGGAAGCTCTTGGTACCTCACGATGCGATTCGATTCCGATTCCGAGGTCAACGATTCGATTCTAAAATGATTGTCGATGCATCTCGATGCAACAATTTTTTTTTATGTGCATTTCCATGTGTTATTTTCAAAAATATATATACATCTGAGTTTGCTACTCAGAGTTTGCTAATCACTTCCTACTTTTGTGATGATCATTAAAGACAATCAACAGATGAATTACCTTATCCAATATTTTATATTAGATAAAGTCGGTTCTCCCCGCAGGCAGAAAGAAGAGTTTTCTGTAGCGCTCTGCAGCAGGAGAACAGAATGTTGCAGCAGGCGAACAAGTAAGGGATAATCACCGAGAGGCAGGGCAATAAACAGTTTGATATGCCCGGCTAGTGGACGGCTTCCAACCTTCCACGAGCCGGGCATATCAAACTGTTTATTGCCCTGCCTCTCGGTGATTATCCCGTTTATTCTACTTCTTGCTTGCCAACATAATAAAACAATTCAAATACTTTAATAATTCTGCTTTTTCTTATTCATATTGCATGCTTAATAAATGTATACTCTGTTTGAGTTCATCTCCCTCAAAAAGTAGTCCCCTTTAGAACTACGGTGAATAACGTTAGCAAATTTTTCGTAGGTGGAATCCGGAAGAATCATGAATATTAGGGTTACGGTTATGGTTATGGTTAGGGTGAGGGTTACGGTTACGGTTATGGTTAGGGTGAGGGTTACGGTTATGGTTAGGTTTAGGGTTAGGGTTAGGAGTCAGCGTGTGAGTTTGCCTGTCCAATCCTAGCACTTGAGGCGGAACTTTTCCCGGATTCCGCCTACGAAAAACAACCGACCGGGGAACATAGGACCCGGGGAACATAGGTACGCTCCCCGTTAGCTCAGCTGTAGCTTATTAGTTTCTATAGCAAACACACAAGGCTGCATCTGATCACTAGTTTAATAATGTAGTTGCTACATTGTATCTCGCTTGCGAAACTATGTATCGACTGACCCTCCGATAGATTTCCGACACATTTTAGAAACTTTTTTAAACAAGGTTTATTTTTACAATGGACCTCATGTTTTAAATTTCTGTGATAGAAAAAAAGTGGCGTATTGATCTACTATTTGATGACGATTCTTAAACAAAGTAGAATAATATACATTATTGAATATGATCAGAGATATACAATGTATTCTGTTTGCAGCATGTGGTAAGCCGTCAACTAGCCGGGCATATCAAACTGTTTATTGCCCTGCCTCTCGGTGATTATCCCTTACATATTGCCCAACAACCATCAGAGTCTGTACCTTTGCATTCTACAAAATAAGATAAAAGGGTAAGATATCTATATGGTATCATATATATGAGTAAGTATGAATAAGTGTTATGGAATTTTGACATGTATCCACTAGATGGTAGCCTTGTGTCATAACATCATGGATGGACCAATAGTTTTTTCTATGTTCCACCGGCCCTATAAGCATCCATTACATAAAACAAGTCAATGGTTATTCATAAAAATCTATAGAAAACTTGCATGGAGATGTCCATTTCCAGGTGTCCATTTCCAGGTGTCACAAAACTCCTAACTCATTAATTTGTACTCTAATTTGACTGTGTTTTGTGTACCCATTTGTGACATGCCCATCATCATACAATCAGTGAAGAGAAAAAAGTTTAATACTTGATATTAGGCATGATAGCCAAGCTGGATCAAAATTATATGTATGGTATTGTAATTATATTATTGTGAATGAGCTACAGCACATCACCTATTGTGGGAAAACTATTTGGAGTTAGATATTATTGTGGAGTGTATCGTTATTTACAATAATGATGCCCAAATAGACATGGACTTTTTGCAGTTACATGAGGCCTTTTTGAACAATGTTTTTGTTCCTGGACTCTACATCCAGCATTGAGCCGGTTCTGCTATGGAACACAGTCAAATCATTTACATAACACATTTCTGTTACCTTGGTTATTTTCATAAAAAGGGAACAATGCTATCAAACATGGTAGACCAGCAGAACCACCTGAGTCTTGATAATAAATCTGGATCAATAATGAATGATGGGCTCCAAAAATCACATTCAACAAAAGAAATGTAGCACACTTACACATGTGTTGTTTATTTATTGAATGCCACTAAAATCATGGTTTGTTGGTCGCTAATGAAATGAGGCCATAGCCTGTGTGTAGCTCCCTTATCTGACTAAGCCAATCACTCAGATCTCGAATCCTTTAACACCCACCTCATACGCTGTTGGGCTGCACTGGATTAAGATTAATCCACTACATCCAACAGTAGTCCTATTCAGCACTAAGGGTGTAGCTGCCAAACTATAGTTGGTCCTTTTAGAATAATGACGATCACATTTTTTTATTTGAATTTGCTTGAAACAGCCATTGTGCAACAGGGCCATCAATTCCACAGCGCGGACCATATTCGCAGCATTGTCCGTTAGGATGGCTGGCTCTTTGTTTGTAAACTCCCACTCTTGAACCGCCTCGGACAACAGTTCAGCTAGACTACTCGCCGTGTGGCTAGTTTAAATTGCCCTTGTTTGTAAAACAGGAGACATGAGTCTCCAGTCATCATCGAAATAGTGAGAAGAAATTGTCAGGTGCTAATCCGTTGCTCTGGACGTTGAGCTGGTACAAATTAGTGCGACTCTCTCTGCTGAATTATGTGATGTTGTGACACTATGTTTAACCTCTGCATACAGGTTTGGGATTGCCACTTCACTCAGATGTTTCCATGTCGGTAAAACGTAGCGTGGTTTTAGTTTATTAATGAGGCTTCGGAAGCCATCATTTTGGATATAAAAGTGGCGATGGCTTCAGTTAATTTTGGGCATGTGGATAATTGGATGCTAACTTAAACCCAAATGCCTTTTCCAGTGGTATTTGTTTTTTCATATCTGACATTTTGGCAGATTGTGTATCTGGGTGATCTCTTTAAATGGTTTTGTAGATTTGTGGTATTTTCACCTCCATTTTTCCCATTTTCTCCATAAAACACAACGGATATTTGCACAGGTGATAACCAAACGCAGGTTTGCTCATCTCGTTCCAAACGTCAGGAACGGGATGCTCCAAATGAGCGTTGTTGTATCCTTGTTGTTTGTTGTCATGTTCTTTTTTTTTTTTCTCACTCTCACTGGTGTACACAGCGGAATGGAAGAGACTCGAAACTGTGTTTCGGTTGACCAGGATAAAGTTACTCATACACACTTACCTACTCTCAGTCTCATATACTATAATATGGGAGAGGGCTGTCCAGATAGCAATACTATAATTATATGTCTCAAATTCCTGCGTAGCTGTGAGGAAAAATCACCCTACTCTGATGGCCTTTGATTTTAAATCTCCAATATTTGTCTGTTATAGCAGAGCTATTTGGTCATAGACTGCTTTAGTCTGTGAAGGAACCCTCTTTGCTGGAGTGCTTCATTTAGTGATAAAGCCTTCAGGTTTCAGGTTTGCTTCAAATATGATATAAAACTTGACCCATTCTATGCTTCTTGATTACTATCCAGCGAGTTTGGTAAATTTAAGAATGATCTGTATTTCATAGAGTCCATGTCACATCCACACCAGGGATCAGCTTCTCACGCATCAACAGCCAACTCATCTGCTATATGGTAAGCTCTCAAATTTGTTTAGCTATTACAATTTTATTACAATTTTGATTAAAGACTAAATGAAAGATAATATTTAATACAATGGTGTCAATATATGAAAATATGGCGCGAACATACAAATTCAATAGATTTTGTGTGACGATAAAAACATTAAGCCCCTGAGACATGCAAGGTATTTTCATATATATGTATGTATGTATTTATGTATGTATATATGTATGTGTATATATATATAAATGTATTTTTAATTTCAATTTTGAGGGGAAAATAAAAATCTTAACTAGCCTGCAAACAGATCAGTGCCCCCCAAAATAGTATTTCAAATTCTATTAAAACAAAGTGTTAGATTCAATAAAAGTCTCAGACCTACTTAACACACACCGCCACAGAAGCCACCTCAAAGTATTACAATTGCCCACCAATCCATCTCACCTCCCCAATATTGAAAGCAACCTCCTTTTTATGGAGAAAAAATCTCCATAATTAACCTTCAATAAATAGAACCACGATTATTATTTTCTTTGCATTTCCGCCTTAAACTCTGCAACGGTGCGTTGTGATTGGTCTACAGTACGATCCTAGGATCGCATCGGTAAAATCCTGGCTTTGATAATGACAGACTACCTGTTAAAGTGCAACACAAGCTACCTGTTATACCTCCATAACCTGCAAAGAGAGCAGGTTATGGAGGATTCGCGAGACCTGATGAAAAACAGCATGATGCACAGCCAGTCTCGCTGAGATATAAGGGTCCAGAGTCGAGGAGCTTGTGAGAAGTAAGGCACGTTCTCTTTAACAGTATAAAAAAAGTGCAGGCTCTGATAGAAATGCAGAACAGTTATTTATTACATTTTTTTAAAGTCGTTGTTCCCATCATTACATCATTTCTGGACTGGCCCAGCAGGCACCACAGCAGGGGCAGCTGGTGGAGCCTTCTGCTTCACCAGCTGGGGCCGGCGGGGGTACAGCTCCGTCACCAGTTCTTG
Organism: Micromesistius poutassou; assembly: GCF_964030765.1. Lineage (NCBI taxonomy): Eukaryota > Metazoa > Chordata > Actinopteri > Gadiformes > Gadidae > Micromesistius > Micromesistius poutassou. The sequence continues at coordinate 4,227,980 of NC_140278.1, forward strand.
GGGGGGAGGAGATGGAGGGATAGGGGGAGGAGAGGAGACAGAGGAAGAAAAGGAGGAGGAAACCAAGTAAGAGACAAAAGAATGGGAGACAGAGGAGAGGCGGAGGAAGAGGAAGAGAAAGAGGAGATGGAGGCGGCAAAGCAGAGTGTATCAGATGCCTCTTCATTGGCCACACAATGGTATACGTATGTTTGGTGCGGATCATTGCTAAAAAAAACTAAAAAAAACATTTTAGCCAGTAACAAACCTGCAACCTTCTCGATCCACCTTTGCTTAGCCGCTAAGAACCCGTGCCTTGAAGCAGAACGGCTGCAGGAGGAGGCTGCTGTCTGCACATCAGCAACAACAAGGACATGGTCCTCACCGAGGTTCAGCACCAGCTCGCGGAGGGTCCCTGTGGTGGCCGAGTATACAGCGCGGTTCTTCAAATTCAGGTGGTTGTCCATGATGGTGGGGCACCAGGTGGTTGAGCACCCCCATCTCCTGCAGGGACTCCAGGGCGTACAGGTTCACCTTACGGTTGGACGACCTGCAGGCGGTCTCTGAAGGCGTCAAACACCTGGGGGAGCGGGGAGAAACGGGGAACAGATTACCAAAAAAGGGGACAGGAGGTAGTCTCACCAGGAAAGGGGATAAGGGCGAGTGTGAAGTAGTGGGCGTTTATGAGCTGTGGGGGTGTTTTACGGACCAGGCTGTGGATGACCATGCTGGGGTTGTCCTGGCAGTCGGCCACCAGCTGATCGATGCCTTTGATGCGCTCCCTAAAGTCCTTGGACTCCAGCAGAGCTCTGAGCTTCCTGATGTACTCGGCCTTGTCTCTATACTGTGCCCCTGAGGTTTGGGGCTGTACTTGCTGTTGGGCTCCCTGTAGGGTATCACAAAATATTATGTCATGAAATTGCATGCATACTTACTACATATATATATATATATGATCTTGGATATAAGATCAAGTTGAGAAAACAAACAAATGCATAAAAATATATAGGAGAGACATAAACAAAACCCATCATGTGTGTTCTGGGCCCCGTTTCCCGAAAGCATCGTTAGCCTAAGTGGTTTGTTAAGTTCGTCGTACGAGCATCGTACAGTTTTCACACCGTTTCCCGAAAGCATCGTTGCGTAACGAACGTTGCGAAAACCCTCGTAGCTAACGAGGACTCCACGGGTACTCGTAGGGCACTAAGAGCATCGTTACCATAGCCTCAGTGGTATTGGATCAGCACTGTGTCAGTGAACAGCTACAAGCTGTCCACTGCTACAAGCTACAAGCTGTCCACTGAGCGTGGATCCATCGTTATCGATAACGATGGATCCACGCTCATACGATCATTCTTACAAAGGATCTTTCGATGCTTCATAAAAGATTTTCGAGCATTTCCCGAAACTCCTCTTAACATGAACGTGCGTGCACTGCTCTTACAACGTTCGTAGGCTTGTAGCTGTCCACTGACACGGTGCTGAAAAGGGCTCTGTAGGAGGGGGAGACGCAGGAATGTTGTTTGATGAAACTATATTTTGTGGCAGCACAAAAATATCTCCCCATCAAGGCCAACAGCAGAGTAGCCTACGAAAAGAATAGACTAATATGAATGCTACAAATATTGAAACACAATTGATTAGGCCTAGGCCGACTATATCAGTCCTAATCCTGAACGCACCATGTGTACATTTCACAGCATTTCCCCCCTCTGAAATAATTACATATTAGAAAAATAAAAAATGTGTCTGTGAGACAACTATAGCATTTATCTATATGTGCTGATTTCTGAAATACTTTGCGCTGCAAAGAGGGCAGACTTTCTCTGATTCCGCATTAGGTTTCATTGATTGGTGCGCACTCTAGTCTAGAATCTTTGGTGTAAACATAAAAAATGCAACGTCCCATTAATTCATTATCCTTCAAACGCAGATGCATTGACACCGCTATTGCTGTTGCTGGTCTAGATCCTGCCCATATTGTTGGGCAGGGGTATGATGGTGAGGGCAATGTAAGCGGGAAAGGCACGCATCGCAGCAGTTTCCCGAAGCAGTCTACGTTCACTGCAGAAACCATGCTCTCAACTTGGCGTTTGTGCACTCCACTAAGGTCAGGGATGTTCGTAACTGTCTAGACACAGTCCAATAAATAGTGAACTTCATCACAGCCTCACCGAAGCACCTACAGTGCTATATGGCAAACAATCACAACAAAAAATGCCTGCAGAAATTTTCCGACACCCGCTGGTCTCAGCATGATTCATGTACAGTATGTCTTCTGTCATTGATCAATATTAGGACATTTTAACCACAATGGTTGAATTAAAATCAGAGGGAGACAGCAAGTACAGCTTGCAAGCGACCTCCCACACAAGCAATGGAATCATTTGATTGTATTATATGCCTTGTGATAGCGTTGCCTTGTGACGTGGCGTTTGATCGTACATTTCGTCTGCGCATGTATTTTTGGAATTTTTAATTGCTGCAATAAATTATATTTTTGTTGACTTCTAACGTGTCTGTCTTTGCTGTTTAAATCTAACCGTAGTCTACGAGTAATATATCGGCGGTAACCACTGTTTTGGGGGTATTGCGAAATTGCGCCGGCTGGACATTCCGTGGTATTGGATGTGTTTTAATAAAACACATCCAATACCACGGAATGTCCAGCTGGTGACTCCACTGAGGCTATAGTAACGATGCTCTTAGTACCCTACGAGTATCCCTGGAGCCCTCGTTAGCTACGAGGGTTTTCACGACACACAACAATGCTTTCGGGAAACTGTGTGAAAACTGTACGATGCTTGTACGACGAACTTAACAAACCACTTAGGCTAACGATGCAGCGTTCAGCTGTGCAACAAATATTTTTTTGCTTTTTCAATCTTGACATTTGTAGTGCTGTGTCGCCACACGTTCCCCCCTTCTGAACTTAAACATATACTTAATTTCCTTTCCTAGCTCCTCTTTGTTTATGTTGGTAGCTCACCATACAAATGCATAGCACCAATGTCATGTCACGTTGTCAACATTGGGTACATAGACCAGAACAGGCAATAGCCTATGTCCAATGCTTTTTGAAAACGCTTTCTTCATAAAACGTGTCAGACATCAGTTTTTTGTATACATTTTATTCATTAGTAAGCTACATGGGTATGCCGTCTTTCAGAACCGTTCTTTACCTGCACTAAAGAGAAAAAGAGTGCATCCTCATTGTACCCAGCACACCCAAAAAAGCAAGATGACAACTGAAATCAGGAAGCAAATATAAATTGCGTTATGGATCCATGTTCGCAGCCTTACAACTGGTTCTCAAACATCCATATATACTTACTGCTGACTCAGAAGAGATATACAACTAAATGTACCGGTACATAAAATGTGCTGTAGGTAAGATAAAAAAAATGGCATAGCCATCCGTCTGCTATTTGTAAGGGAAATGCTGCGAATATATATCTCTCTGGGTCTGTTCTGCTTGAAAATGCATCTGCCAGTTTTTTGGCAACAATGAGGTCATATTCCCTATCCTGACTTGTCAGTATTGCTTTCCTTTCCTTCATGATCAAAGGGGTTCTGCAGGAGCTCACTGGACAGCTCGGTGATGTGCTTCCATGCCTCTTGGATGTGGCGCAACTCGGTGGTCTGCCCGACAGCGAAGCGCAGGACGACACATCCGCGGAGCTTGCAGGGCCCAAGGTAAATCTTCCCCATTCTGGTGATTTGTTTCAGCAAGGCTTTGTTCAGCTCATCTGAACCCTGGGGGAAACGCATAGCCAGAGACTTGTAATTTGTTCCGGAAATGACGGCCAGTTGACAGATGCCACTGTTTGATAGTGTATAACTTGTGCACGATAGCATATTTGAATGCAACTTTTACCTTCAACCTGAAACAAACTAGTCCCATGACGACTTCAGCACAGATCTCAAAGTTGTTGTTCTCTCTTACCAGACTCTCAAATGCTTTGGCCAATTCCACATGCTGCAAACAAAAGACATTGTGTATCTCAGATCATATTCAATAATGTTTAATATCGCCCAACATCAGAGTCTGTGCCTTTGGTTTATACAAAATAAGATTAAAATATTAAGATTAAGATTAATGTATCTGGTATCTTATCTGCAATAGGCATATTTAATATAATTCCTCAAATGAAAAGTAGAAAAATAAATATTATGACAGTAGGCGTTTTTACATGTATCCACTAGATGGTAGCCTTGTGTCATTAAATCGTGTACCAATATTTTTGTTCTATGTTCCATGTGTTTTCACAATTGAAGCTGGGCACACAAACTCAGGGGCTTCAAACTGACTCTATAAGCATCTATTATATAAATCAAGTCAATGGTTACTCGTTAAAATCTAAAGAAAACTTGCATTGAGATTATTTTTTTCTTCTTTTTATTTCCTGGACAGTCCTGTATTTGAGTCCATTTCTAGGTGTTACAAAACTCTCAACTCTCTAATTTGTGCTGTAATTTGACTTGACTGATTTGGATTGGTCTGACTTGCTTCCAATTTGTGACAGGCAAGTCAGTCCTCATGCAATCCCATTTGTATTCCTATACGCTGCTGTTTCTCATAATAAATACACTGCTGTTACTCATAATATACACAGCAATATTTCTATGCTACAGTCTGTGTACCTTACGGATGAAGGCCTGGAGGCCGCTGAGCCCGTACATGCAGAAGACAAACCACAACTTCAGTGAGCGGAATCTCCTGCCCATAGGAATGACCCAATGCTGAGAGTCAGCGGAGAGGAGAGGTGAGAGAGATAAGGAGAAAGAGGTATGGAGAAGAGGTGCAGAGAGGGGAAAAAGTAAAATCTTGATATTTAGAATGTATTTATTTATGATATTATAATTCTATTATTGTAAATTAACTACAGCACAGACTCTCTTACCATATAATCTTTAACCAGACCTATTGTGGGAAAATAATTTGGAGTTAGATATTGTAATGGACATGGACCTTTTGCAGTTTGAGGCCCTTTTGAATAATGTTTTTGTTACTGGATTCTCCATCCAGCATTGAGCCGGTACTGCTATGGAAAAACAGTCAGATCATTTATATAACACATTTCTGTTACCTTGGTTATTTTCATAAAAAGGGAACAATGCTATCAAACATTGTAGACCAGCAGTGTACCACATGGCTCTAGATAATAAATCTGGATTAATGATGATGGGCTCCAAATAAATCACATTCAACAATACAAATGTTGTACACTTACATATGTGTAGTTTATTAATTGAATAAATAACCACTAAAATATATGGTTTGTTGGTCGCTAATGAAATGAGGCCATAGCCTGTGTGTAGCTCCCTTATCTAACTAAGCCAATCACTCAGATCTCGAACCCTTTAACACCCACCTCATACACTGTTGGACTGCACTGGATTAAGATTAATCCACTACATCGAACAGTGGTCCTATTCAGCACTAAGGGCGTGGCTGACACACTATAGTTTGTCCAACCAACTATTTAAGTAAAAAAGCTATTTTGTTGGTAGAGTAGGGCCAAAAAGACTGCACTGCACCTACCAGATGCTTGGTTTTCATGTTTCAGGTACTCTGGATCCATTTGGAAAGCTCTGGTTATGTCTATGCTTTTTTTTACCCTGAAACAACACAAATGCATGGCTTGTTGAATTGAAAACGGTTAAAAGAAATATAAATTCTCCATACCAAGATTTTTTTTCTGGGATTTTCTGCCCAAACTGGAAGTTTTATTGAATGCTTATATAACCAATTTGTATATAATTATATTTAGATATAACGCCAACTCCTCTTGACGTTCGGGCCAGGGGTTCTGTATGACCTATAGGGCACCCTGAAACATTATCCAGATTATTACACTGCTTTTTAATAAAGAAATGCATAATTTGACACAAAATATAATGCCAATATAATGCCTGAATACCATCATTTACCAATCAGAATCAAGTCTTTAAATAGTTATGAGAATGCATTTCACATTGTTCATATAACTTTTTTATGATACAATTCCGTATTCTTTTTGGTCTGTGGATTGTCCATTCCCAACTTAAAATCCATTATGTTGTGCTATAAGAATCTATGTGCTATTATTGGGTCACATTTGGGTCACACGAATACATAAAAAGTCTGATAGTACTGGCACTGAAGTGAGTGCAAATGACTTTTAACTCACACTGTGTATTGGATCCACAGTGGTATTTACTCTACCTGGATAATGCAGGTATTGTGGGGGGATTACTTACCACATGGCCGAGCAGTCAAAGTTGACTAGAATAAATTTGTGGGGGTTGATGTTAAATGAATCTGCAAACTTTAAAAGAAAGGAAGGAAAGATTTTCAATGAATAACATTAAGAGATAAGAGAGATACACTTTATTGTCCTTTGAAGGAAATTTGTCTTGGACTCCAATGCTGTCATATAAAGCTGCTTTACAGTAATAACAGTACCGGTACAGACAATACATACATATAGGCCCCAGGCCACATATAACATATACACAGTATACAAGAAACAGTGTGATGCACACATACACACACCCACCCAAACCCTCCCTCGCCCACTGTATTATACCATGGGTCATGATCAATAGTACAGTTGCACAGTTTATTTGGTCCTGGGGGCATTTAGGATCTTAATTGAGGTGGGCACAAATTAGTTTTTAAATTCCAGCCACACATTGTCATGAGAAGTGTAATCTATGTCATGTAAAATAATCTGCTTTGTCACATATGTTCACTTAAAAGTTATGAAAAAGCCATTACAGTGAAGCTGTAATGTACATTTGCAGTAGTACAATGCAGATTCATTCTTTACTTGAAAATTGTATATTTTACAGGTCCTGAAGCCTAAACTTAAGCGGATACGTCTTGATTGCTCCAAGCTTAGTTGCTATGGAGACTGGCATTATTTATCCATGTTCATGTTTCAGTCTAATATTGAGGAACCGTTCATTGTTCCCGTAAATTGATATTCGGTTCGTTTTTGTGTTTTGCATGGTGTTATATTGTTATTATTCATATTGTTATATTTAGGAACCGTTCAATGTTCCTAGTAGAGTTAACAATGTTGGCAACCGTTCAATGTTGCTTTTGCTGTGTTCTAAAGAAGCCTGTAGAGTTAAGTATGTTATCAACCGTTCAATGTTGGTTCTGCTGTGTTCAAAAAAGCCTTCTGGTGATGTGTTCATTACATTTGTGGTGATCAAGGTAGCACAATCTAGAGTCATACTATGCACACCTGCTCCACTGTTGCTTAAACCAATAATGGAAGCCAATTAATTAAGCAAGCTTAAATGGCTTAAAATGTTGACCACAAATGTCACGTCACGTCAAAATCATGTGAGGTCTTTTATAGTGTATTTCACCATGCTATCCTTTTGTCTTTTATAGCACCATTGCAGCAAAGATAGTGCCAGGATCCTGGGCATTTGTTTCAAACAAGGTGATGGAAATTGTGGATTTATATATGCCTTGTGTGCTATGCATTGGAATAGTACTAAGAAATGTAATTGTATTAAATATATTTAAATATAATTGAGTTGTCAATAACTTCTGGCTTTTTTATCAGAATATTCCAGAACAAGCAGGCAGCGCGGACTGTGACCTTTCAATCCGCAAAACACTTTGCAAATCGTTTTGCAAAACGTATCAGCCAATCGCGTCTGGGGGGGAACTACGTCACTTGCTCGTCAGACCAGCTGATCATCCACGCACGTTGCAATTTATTTTCTATGCCTAGCATTGTGCCAGATTTGACTCTTAATAGGTCTATGGTTTGACTGAGTTTACGTAATTATAACTGAAAATGGCGGAAAAGACGGTCTGGCAGCTGCTGCGGGATAAATAAATAAATAAATTGCAATGTGCGTGGATGATCAGCTGGTCTGACGAGCAAGTGACGTAGTTCCCCCCCAGACGCGATTGGCTGATACGTTTTGCAAAACGTTTTGCAAAACGATTTGCAAAGTGTTTTGCGGATTGAAATGTCATTTGAATTTTGCAACACACGGAGCGTGGCGAAGTGCATTGCAATCACGGGGACGCTATAGCTTTTCAATTTGAATAAAGGAACTCAAAAAATTTGACAAAATGTTATTCTATTTTTATTGTTAGAACTTTTGCAAATTTTATTGAGGATTTCATTGTCACTTTGCATATTAAAATACACTTTAAATAACGTATTTACAAATTACATTATTAAATTGCATAATGAATTGTCAATTGCACAATGTAATGACTTATTGAATTGCAAATTGCAAATTGCATTGCCATTTGAATTTTACTACAAGCTTCCATATGCGGGTGCCACTCAATGACATGCAAACGTAGACCGAAGCGTCATCAACACGCCCACTCAACTGGTCTGAAATGCCGACATCCTACTGCTCATTCACATATAAGGTAATTAGCATTTCCTCCGGAGAATATACTACCTCGGGGGTAGTATTTTTTCAGGAGGTCCAACGTCTGGATATGTCATTCACATTTTAGTCTCTCCCCTCACATCATATTTTATGTGGTATTTGGACTTCCGGAGCACTAGGGGGCAGAAGGTTAACCCAGCCTTGGCCAGGGAAGTTCCCTGTGTTATTGGTATGGCCTAATCAGTCCACCTGGGACTGATTGGCTTATTTAAGGGGAGTTTCATTTTGTGGTCGGGGGGAAGGAGCTGGCTTGACAAGAGGCCAGTACAAGAGTACATGGTATATTTTGTTAGGCTATTGCTATGCCATGCTGATTGATGCAACAGTGGTTTCTTTTTGTAACTAATGTAACTGATTTATTTTTGTTCATTTATTTTTTGACCTTGGTTTTGGAGTAAATAAAACTTCACCTTTTTGTCCTAACACCATTGCCCTCGTTTTTGGCCCACACTCCCAAACCTGGCTGTCGTCTACAACTTTTCTTTCCCATCATCCAGCCGCTCACACATATATATATAGATGGCCTGGGGTGCAAGGCCGCAGACAAATCAAACAATCCCAACAGTAAAGCTGGTTAGATGTGTGCACTCTGCAAATGTCATAAACCTGCTACCTGTGTCACAAAAAGGAGAATTAGGCCTAAATGCTTCCAGGTTTGCAGGCCTAATCTATCTGACTACCTGTTCCTAAGAAACCACATCAAAAAAACAAAACAAACAAAAACTACTCTCATAGTAACGATCTTATCTGTACATATAAAGTGACTTCCTACTTTTAACTGACGACTCCACCAGCAACCAATCTGCCCCAGCACATCAGAGAGGCCTCTTCTGTCTGGTTTTAAATGCCTCGTCAAAACCCATCTTTTCTCCTTGGCTTTTGACACTTAGGAAGACATTGACATTATCTTTTATCTTTTATCTTAAACTTCTCATTTTATCTTTTTATCATATCTTTTATCTTTTCTTATTTTATTGTATTTCACCTTACTAATTATGTTGTCCTGTTGAGCTGTTTTTATTGTCTTGTATTTGGGATGCTTTCACTTATTCTCTGTAAAGCACTTTGGTCAACAGTGGTTGTTTTAAAGGGCTTAACAAATAAAGTTGGATTGGATTGGACTCCCTCTCCATTGCATGCATCACTTCTTATTGGCCGATACGGAGTCACGTGCTGATTAGGGGTTGATGTGACATACCTCTGCTTATTAGACTGAAATGAAGGGGCCTTTACATGGCAGCCGGCAGCCCCACCCCAGAATGAAAAAACTTGAACACTATTTTAAAATGCATGGTAAATTGATTAGAACTTTTATCAATTGACTAGAACATTACATCCTCGGATGGATGTCTTTATTGTGTATGTATATTTTGGAGATTAAGCGAGAAGGAACAGACTTGCATTGTTCCACAAAGTATTCAAACATGAAAGTTCTGCATCCTGTCACTGCTTTGCCATGACAAGAAGTTTCAAGTGTTTTACTAACGACATAATTGCCCTGACATTGCCCTGACACACATATAAACTTTGCATGTCATCCTTGTAATAAAACACGGGATTGTTCTTTTTATATCAATGTATTAATGTTTTATTCTAATTACAATGAACAGAATATATCAGTCCATTATTTATACAAAAATACCTGAAACAGTTACAATTAGGATGTATAAGCCATTCAACTATTTACAGGTTGAAACAAAGCACAACATGTATACAGGAGCTTCCTCTTACAAATAAAAGTTACCGTTTTATGTTTTGCATTCCCTGAAATAAATCATATTCATCTTGTATATTTACTTATCTGATTTATACAGTGAGTAAATCTCACATTGTGACAGTGTTAAATCCAAAGACACACACAAGTATAGGATAGGGGTAATTTCATTTCATCGCAATTTACTTTCCTAAGCACAACATTCCTTAAAAAATCAACAGTCCAACCACCCGAAATAAGAGTGTCTGTTAATTAAAATGTTACGAGTTTGTATGGAGCCAACCAACCAATCACATACAGTACCTTATTCAAATAGCAGGCTTCACAACCTTGAGAGCAGGGTTTGGACTTTTTGGAGTGGTGAATGGTCCCATATAAAAATGGCAGAAATACAGGTGTTTGTGTATCCATACAACTAGTAAAGTAAAGTTAAGTTGTTACGTCATGACATGTGTGTATGGGTGGGCGTTCTCGTTGTACCATATACACATCCATACAACTTTCCATTTCCATGGGTGCAAACTACTTGCACACATGGAGGTTTGTTGTTAAGTTGAATATAGTATTTTGTTTGTTTCTGTGATAAACCATATCCATGTTGCTAGAGGGCTTTCTTTCGAGGTGATGCTCAGCAAACATAAGCTGTTAGCTGTCGTTGAGTTTGGAACATTTAAACCTCCACAAAGAAAACAAAAATTACTTTTCAATTTTGCTGTCATTTTTTATATCTTGCTCCAAGTTAACCCTGAAGAAATAATGTACTCTGTTCCTCGCAAATTAATATGCACATACCTATTTCTCCTCATGTATTATTTTGTGCAATTCAATTTCAGTCAGTGGAATCTCCTGATAACAAGGCCTCTTTTTGTCTTTTTTTTGTCTTCTGAGTTAGAAGTGTGCCGTGGCAATTTGTAGGAGTCTATAGCTGGGGCCAGGCTACACTCTGTCCTTTAACTTGTTCAGAGACTCTGTAGTTCATCTCAATGACACACGGCCCATTAGTAGGCTACTGGATGCACATGGAGAAAGAAGAAAATCTATCACTGACATTCATTGTGGAATTTTTTTGCACGATAACAAGTCCTCGGAAAAAGGGAAAAAATATATTGTTTTTATTTCAAATTAAAAAAAAAATCAACGTTGTAATTTGTGTATGTATAACTTCACATTGCCACATTGGTGTTTGAATACACAAACATGAAAATAAAAAAAAATCGAAATCTTATGGGCCATCAATAACATGTCAATGGCCAAAAAAAAGCAGCACTAAACAGCACTGTAAGTTCAAGTCATCACTATTAATGAAAAATAAATAAACGTCGCTGAAACAATACTTACTTTAAACTGATTTGATTCATTACATTTGAGTTAAATAATGGTGACACAACACATCAATATAGCTTAAGAGAACCCGTGGGCTGTTTAACAAATCAAACAAAGTGAAGACTCTTTCGTAATGTTGCATCACAGGGAAAATAAAACCGGGAAAAACACAGACAAAACCACCTGTTATGATGGGAAACCAATCTGGTGCAATTTAAACACGCTATACTCCAATACAGGTGAGTTATGTAAATGATTTAGTAGAATTAGGACATCAATTAAACGTAAATTAACATTTGTAGTTAAATCTGATTTTATATTTTGTTTTGCTATGTAATGGCATTTTGGGTTGACCACTCTGTTTAAAATAAATTGATCTGATTCAAAACTGATAGTGCCAAATCTTTAACCAGGATATATTTTCTAAAAGGCTTTGTTGAATAAAAAGCACAAGGTAATATGTAATTGTTGTTCCATACTACCGTGTAGGGCCCATATTTTACGTGGATATTCAGTATCGGTTTAATCAGGCTGTATAGCAAGTTTAAACTACACCAACATAGTATCCTGTGGGAAGAACAAGGATGCATGATGTATGAGTATGTTTGTTTGTTAACAGACCAAACCAAGGGTATGAAAAAGGTGTGACTTTTTGTGAAGCCCAAACCTACAATAATCTATAAATACCTTCATAATACATGATAACAAGTGATTGATGCATTGTAAGAGTTACTTGCAGCTTACAATGGCTGAAGGCATTATGAATACACACTCCATTAAATATGATATAAAGTGCAACATGATGTATATAACTAAATGAATTACAAAGATGTATAGAAATAATTATGATGTATTATGCATTATGAAGGTGTTTATATAGAAATGCAAATATGGGCTACGGTCAAAGTCTTAGAAAATATTTGGGAAAATTAAACACTTTCACTGATTCTAATAAACAGAGTCATGATAAAGTGTAATGTGTATGGCATTGCCCTTTTTACTACATTCCAGTGCATTCCCATGGTGTCAGAGACGATTAATTTATCACATCAACCTTTTTTTTGTTACTCGAGTTCCCAAGATGGACATTGGCTCAAAGCTCCAATAAAATAAATCAGTTTGACTAATGACTTAAAGTATACGGTTGTCTTAATCAAGTTGGAGTTTGATCCAGTTGTACTTCTAATAGTTCATAGTTCTTCTGTGTTCTCTGAAGGGGGAAAGCGCTACTAACAACAATGGCATGGTGTTAATAGAGTGGAACGATGGGCGGAGACAGTATTCCCAGTCCTCCTCGGTTATTCAACTCCACCGAGTTACACTTGGAGTATTGGGTTAACCTTTTACAAAAAGGGACATCTAGTGGTTATCCTTCCTGGTCAGCCTGGGGCTTAACAGTAACCAGCAAGGCTAAATATTGGTTTACTAAATACCTTGAGGAAAATCAACTGCACTTCCAGCCAAACCTCATAGAGTGACCTTGTTTGACTGTATAACATCACAATGCAAAACAGAGGTATCTTGGTACCGACAGAAGAACAAAAATGAACTAGCTTTATCACGGTGTTGAAATAACCTGAATAAAAGGCTCCACCATTTTCTTGTGAACGGGCCATGTGGAAGACTTAAGGCCCTGTTATTTTGTTATCTCAGGGAACGTGAGCTGTGCAGTTAACCAATGGAGAATGGCGGCTGATCTTGGTAGCCCATCACGTAAACAGAAAGCCTACAGAGTGACAATGAGACGCAAAACAATGCAAAGACAAGCAAGATAAAGCAGTGGCAGAAATAACATCCTGTGTGTTTGGCGCAATCATCTGTGAGGGTGAACCACTATGAGGGGCTAAGCTTTTGATCAAATAACACCTCTTAGTTTACACTGCTGTTGTCTATGTTCCCTCTTCCAGGTTTGTTTGATCATATAAATGGTTTAAAAACTTGCCACACATTCATCCTCTCTTGAGGGTTACGGACCTCGGCAGGGATTAAAATGGCATAATGTCAATGACACCAGTACCGCTAGGTTTTCTCGTGTAAAATAGGTCTTGCATGTCCTTACATGTATTGGACCCCAGAGGGCGTCGTTGTATGGTGCTATTAAGTGACTTGCCAGTAACATGACGGAGGATAGTTACAGCCACGAGTGATGTCAAAAAGCATGCTCTAGATTAAGGAGTGCAAATAAGAGATATGCTAAGAGATGCTAAACATTAACATCTATCGGTGGTGGGGATTAAAAAAATAATGGTACAGAAGAAAACAGCAACCTGCTGATTGTTCAGTTAAGAGATAAACTTGTGTCTGCAGTGGCAACAAAATGGCTAATTGCGAGTGACCAGTTTATTGGTTGATTGTATCTATGGGGGATTGTACGATTGAACGATTATGTGACAGCATTTAAACAAAATAAAATAAAATGGCAGATTCATCTTGTCCATCTTGGCCATAAAAGCTTCTCCGGTTCCTGTTAGTTTTCCTTGCACCTGATTGGATGTGTCGAGCGCTTTGATTTGTCCATCCAACCGTAACGACCAACCCACAAAACCACCCGAAATTAGCTCAGCAGTCTCCAGCAGAGTCCATCATAAAAAATATAAAGAAAAACGACAACGGAAGCATCAGTTCATTCACCCGCTTCTCCAGACGAGAAAAATGTATACGAAAAAACCGCCACAAAACAAGAGGGAAAAGTTGCGTTGTGAGGGGTGGTGGGGGGGATGTGTCAGGGATTTGGAAGACGTCATAAGGCCACAATGGTGCACGGGTGTCTCAGTTTGCAAGGCAACACCCCTCTGTTGAGCTGGTAGAACTCCACCAACTGGATCAGGTCAGTGAACTTGGTCGAGCCGTCGTCAAGGCTGAAGAAGATCTGGCCGTCCTCTTCACACTTTGGTGGTTTGAGATGAAGGGCGATACCAGATGAAGGGTGAGGCCAGATGATGCAACAGACAGAATGAGGGGAGAGACCAGATAAGGAGACACCAGACAAAGGGTGGCCAGGAATAAAGGAGCACATGAAGTTGGAGAGAGAGAGAGAGAGGACACATTTTGATTAATATAAATGATTTATGTTGAAGGTAAAACTCCAGGCTCATTGGAACGGCTTTTGTTTTCTTATGCATTTCTTTTCTTTAAATGGGTTGTCATGTAAACTAAAAACAGAATGATTTAGTATTTACCACCCACAACCCGTTATGACCCTCACTATCCCATACTTCATTTTCACTTGCATTCAATCCAACATAAGTATGTGTTATACAATCAATGACAGAACCGAGTGGTGCCTACCGGTAGTATCTGGAAATGTTTGATTTTCTGATGATGGCACAGTGTGAGTACAAACGCCTTGGGGTTGCTCTGACTGACCCTCAGCAGAAACAACCTGCAGGAAGAGAGCAACGAAGGACATTCAAAACTCATTCACACAACACTTTAAGGAACTAAAGTGATCATCTCTGTTTGCAGAGGTCTCCTCTCGAGATGTGGAAGAAGGGCAGTGGTGATTCTATAGTGTTTTCATTCAGCCTGCTATAAGGACTGACTTACCATGATTGTCCATTGACCTACATTTGTGTTTTATTAATAAAATTTAATTTAAAAACAGAAGTAACAGAAGTATTTAATAAGTTTAAAAAAAGCATACAAGAATCTATCGGTGAGTTTCATAGTTTTTCCTTGAGGTAGCGATACCAAAACGAAATGCTATTTAAAAATAATAAAAAATAACATCAACCATTTACTAAAACCCCACTCACCCGTCCACTTGTCCCTGCTGGTGGATGATTCGGTGCGACTCCTCCCTGGTTATCCTGCCGTGGAACCACAGCTGGGCCACGTGGATCACTGCCCATTCAGCAAACACAGGCAACTCGTTCAGCCACGTTGTTTAGCATTGACCCGCATAGGAGGGCAAATCTTTCAACGGTTAGAGGCCTGCAGTTGTTACTTTGTCACATCTACCTGAGCTTAGCGAAGAGTGGTGGAGAGGACTGTTGCAGCCCAGCACGTTCAATCGTTGACTCCTCTTCTGAGAGGGATGCGACGGACACACACACACACACACACACACACACACACACACACACACACACACACACACACACACACACACACACACACACACACACACACACACACACACACACACACACACAGAAGCTGATGAGAATGGATACCCAGGATGCACAGAATGTCATTGAATAGACATGCAGACATATTTGTATGAATTTGTCTCATTGTAATAATACTATTGACCATTACTATATTCAATATACATATCTTTTACACAATATATTTCAATCAATTTCAAGAATTTCCTTTTTTTTTGAATAGCAAGATTATAAAACAACAAACAGTAACATCTTCCATACAGAAAGACCTTCACTTATTTCATTTTCTCTAATATATCTATTTGTATGGTATTGTTGTGCCATAATGATCAGGACAGTGAAGAGAGGCATGTTAGAGAAGATAGGGGCTGGCCCTTATGACCACAGGTGGGACTTGAACCTGGGTCGCTACAAGCGTATTGCTTACAAGGTCAGCTCATAAGCACGTTGAGCCACCAAACTACAACACCTACAACATTTTAGAGTTAATAGCATCAACTTCTAGGTTCAAAGGCTTCTTAAAAACCTAAATCATTTAAATACGGCTAGGGACTAGGGATGATTAAACAACCCTGTGTAGCGTCTCACCCTCCAAGCGTGTCCCTCTTCCATTGCGGCGCTCTGAGCTTCTAGAGGGTTCTTGATCACCCTGCCTATTCTCCCTGAGAAGTCCATGGCCACCAGGGAGTTTTCCGACACACTCCGCTAGGGGGCAGCAAAAAGACACGGAAGGTTTGACTGCCAGGCGACAGACGGCAATGTGGCTGCATGGTTCACTTCACACTGACACACTAATAAAGTGTATTCACAAAACCGTCACAAACATAAAGTGTATTCAACATGCAGGAGATATAAAAAAACAAACCATACGTTTTCTTTTAGTCAAAGTTACACATTCTGTTGGCTATACTCGTCATCACCACATATCTATTTTATCAATGACTTGAGGGGGTGACTTACCACTGGGGCTGAGAAGTGTGATAGCAAAGTTTTCCTCTGTTGGGGAATCTTATAGTTCTGGTACAAAATGATTCCGTACTGTGAAGAAAACGGAGACACGTGATGGATGAACAAAACTGTCCTAGATTACTACTTAGATCTACTTGAGTGAGCTGAGGTTTTTGACTCATTTGAGAAATGCACTGCATATTTATGAATTCATTTACTATACTTATATATACTGTATATAATGGTCATGTTTTTTTTTTTATTACATATATACATTTATACCTTTTAGGTTTGACTAAATCTGAGTTTGCCACACAGCATTTCCACAGCGCATGCATGTTTTATCCTTTAAACGTTGGTTAGTCTAGCAGCCCCACTTAAACCTTCGGTACCGCCCGCACCAAACCAAGCAGTAGTATCAAAACCAACTAATGCTCATGCAAGGCCGTGTGACTACACAACACCCCGAGGAGGCAGGGGCGTTCCTTCTCATCACTGAGAGGGGGACATAACTACAGATGGGATTGTTAACGGTCAATGTCGGTGACGTTGTGCTACGGCCCGGTCCTCACGCGTACCTTAAAGAGTCTGAAGGCGGTCATCCAGCAGGTACGACTCTGTTCGTCCTCGGCACACAGTATCCTCAGTTCTTTCAGCTCCGCCCTGCCTTTGTTGGCCTGGGGATTTACAAGGGTTGGCCGTGGTTAGCTACTGAGTGGCCCTGCTGGCATATAGAGGCATATAGTGTGTCTCAAAGTGTCATGTGGCAGCCACTGCAGGGGTGGCTGCCGTGGAGTAGAATAGAACGGAACATCTAACGTCTATTGTGGTGTTTTCCTTTCACGGCACAATCGGTATAAAGGTGTGAGCAGGGAGTCCCCTGCAGGAGTTGCTCAATGCAGTCCGACTGGCTTCCCTTGATGGCCGTCACGATTTTTTCACATCTAGATATATCTATATCTGTATCTGTATGTACGTCTAGATCTATACAATCCACCTGCTTTGTGTTCCAGATTTTGGACTATACAGTCAGTGACTTGATGTGAAACAGCTTCCCCCTGAACTTTTGACTCTGCCCTTGCGTGCCGCTGCAGCCGTCATACCTTGATGCAGAACTCGTAGTCTGTGGGCGTGGCGTGCTGCTTCTTCGCCGCGACCACGGTGAAGATGTTGCTGTCCTCCAGGTCTGCGAGTAACTGGAGATGCCTGGGCTCCTGCGGGCGAGAGGTAATGAATATGTGAGGCCGTCAGAGCAACAGGTAGAGCAGGTAGAGCCATCCAAAACGAGACGCCGAAAGGATGGCTCCGTGAGGGGAGTTTAAAAAGGGGGAGGGCGGGGTAGGCGAATACCAGACAGACAGTGTGTCTGTCGCTTCCGATACACACCGTTCTTTGAGGCGAAGATTTACTGGCTAATAAATCTGGGGAGAGAACGAAACACTAATCGAAGCACACTAAAGAACAACTTTTGAGATATATATTCACGGCACACAAGACCTTTGACGAGCCGTCGGTTTAAATATGCGCAAGCCATCAATCAAGCACACACTGAATGCTAAGCTAAACGTCAGGGGTTACCTTTGAGGTTCCTTTCGTGGAGCAGTAGAGGCCCGAACGCCGCAGGAACATGTAAAGCTTCTTCCATGACTTCCTCCCCACCTCCTTCACGTACAGATGGCCCTGGATCTCTGGGTAGCTGCTTGCCGCCAACAAGTTCTGAAAAAAAAGAAAGAAAAGAAACGTTGGGCTATCGTTGCTTTAGCCCCATGCCCTGAGGCAGAACTTGCTTCTGATGCCCATTTTGTGTTTCTTGATTTTGGAATCAAAAACCGGTGGGGAAAAGTTTTTTTCCCTTAACACGGAACTTGCTCCGAAGTATAGCAGTAACAGTATAACAGTACAACTGTCGGATCCGTTTTTACAGAGGGCTTTGAGACCAATCTTTTCTAGTCTTTAGAAACAGATCGATACAGATAGATGTCTTCTCCCAAGCTCATCCGAGCACATCTATAACAAATGTGAGGGGGAAAAAAATTCACGTTTTGACGTGTAAAATCATGTGTCAGGGAAGATATATCCATTGCCTGAGGCACACCTATATCTGAAGCACTTGAAACAAAAAGTCCTTGAAAGCGAGAAAGAAGGTCTTCAGAAACGCTCTCTTTCCAGCAAACGGAAAACACGTTCGCATTCTAGTGGTCGGGGAAGTCACGTCGTCATTTCGTGATCACACCCTCAACGCTCGCATGCAACTATTCGCCTAATTACTGTTTTGATTGCGTGCTTTGACCCCCGGCGCTTTTCTGAACTGCGTGACACCCGCGACACCCGACCGACGAAACCTTAACCAAACAACTCGCTAAACGGCGCTCTGCTGTCACTCGACCCCGGGCGGCGCCACTCGAGTGTGCCGTGAGAAAAACAGTCCTGAGCGCCCCGCCCTCTATCCTCGCGGCGTCCCGCGGGCCGCGGCGCACGCAGCGTCTCCGCGGCGGCCGCTGCTCCTCGGGACGCTGTTCTGATGTTGTGTTCTCTGCCGTCGACGCCCCCGGGGGGGGGGGGGGGCGTCTCCTCTCGTCCCGCGTGACGAGAGGAGAGAGCCAGCCGGTTTGTTTGCACTCCACAAACACACGCTGACAGACAGACACACAGACAGACGCACGTCATGTGTCTAAGGCAGCGATAACGAGGGGTTATTAAGCCGTCGCCCGTCCCTCCCCGGGGGGGGTCAGAGGTACCGGAATGCGGCCGCCGCCGTGCGTGCCGTGTCTGCGTCGCCCGCGCCACGTTCTGGCGTGCGACGGAGAAAGACGAGACGAGGTCAACAAATGTTTCATGTTTCAATGTTTCAACAAATGCCCACCAACTGGTGTCGCTCCCCGGGCGCGCGGCTGTCCGCGCGCGTGTGTGTGTGTGTGTGTGTGTGTGTCTGTGTGTGCATGCATAGTTGTGCAAGTGTGCGTGTGTAGTTGTGCGTATGTGTGTGTGTGTGTGTGCGTGCGTAGTTGTGCAAGTGTGCGTGTGTAGTTGTGCGTATGTGTGTGTGTGTGTGTGTGTGTGTGTGTGTGTGTGTGTGTGTGTGTGTGTGTGTGCGTGTGTGCGTGTGTGCGTGTGTACCTGCAGAAGTAGAGACGGTGGAATTGTGCCGTTGGTTTCCTGGCACCATGCAACCATGTGCTCCGGGAAAAACGTCTGTTGGGAGAGAGACAGAGACAGAGAGAGACAGAGAGAGAGAGAGAGACAGAGAGAGAGAGAGAGAGAGAGAGAGAGATAGTCACACAGGCGACAGAGACACAGATCGAAAAAAAGCAAGAGAGAAAGATACAGAGAAAGAGAGCGATAGATACAGAGAATCGAGTGACACAGAATGAGTGAAAGAGAGAGAGAGGCAGAGAACAAGAAAGCGAGAGAATGGTTGACAAAGGGAGCAGAGAACGAGAGACAAAGGGAGAATAAATGTATAGTTAGTGGGTTAGCGGCTGACATGCCAAAGCATCAGTGCCGCAGACAGTCCCGATATTTCATCACAACGAAACTGAGATGATGACACTAAACACTGACAGACGGACCGGCGCATTCTGACACGGAACATTCCATCTCCTCTTTTATGGAAATGAACAGGCTGCCATCGCCGTACCCTTAAACTCGTGACTGGCAGCTTTGGTGACTCCCAAATGCATTTGTCATCGCACAACAATTATTCCACACTTGAAGGGATCTGCCAGCTGGTTTTGGTCAAGCCCTAAAAATAAAATAAAACAAACTGCTGCCGCCATAAGGCTTTCCTTTAAAATGTAATAATTAATGAGTTAAAAATACAAGTAGCACAAAGCCGTTGAATGTATGAGCTACGCAGATGGAGTTTGCCATGGAGTGCGCTCCAGCATATCCCGCAAGGTTATTATAAGAGCTGGACACACGGTCAGGGCTGAGAGATGTCGTCATACCATGGGGTTTCTGAAGAATTCATATTTGGCGTAGTTCTTCCTGAAGAGGAACCTGCTTTCGCTGCTCATGGACGCCTGCACCTGAACCACCAACTCATGGTCCTCCAGACAACGCTCTGCAGAGAGAGCAAGACCGGGAATGAGAGAGAGAGAGAGAGAGAGAGAGAGAGAGAGAGAGAGAGAGAGAGAGAGAGAGAGAGAGAGAGAGAGAGAGAGAGAGAGAGAGAGAGAGAGAGAGAGAGAGAGAAACAAAAACAAAGTGAGAGAGCGAGACATTTAGGGCAGGGAATGAGTTAAGCCAGAGACCATTCTGTAAACATTTTGAAGCTGACACCATCCAACGCATGTCACGGGAGAAGAGAGATGAGGACTGATCTCCCTCACGCTCTCAGGCACGGCGTCTTGCAGCTCAAATCTTTTAACTGGTGGCAGTATGGGATTGCCCTTCCACATGTGGTTCTGCTCGTTTCCTTTAAACTAATAAACGGAAACATTATTGTGTTTGCAAAACCCTGAAAAACCGTTTAAAAGATTCCAAGGAGAAGTCACATGTTGTCTGTGTTTGTGATCCATAGCCGTTACCACTAAAAAGTTTCCATTCAACGTGATTGGCCTCCGCTGCCCTGTTGACAAGTATAAAAAAAAACACGTCCAACCAATTCTCTATATTTGACTCAATAACAATGTCTACCATCAACATGTGACTCACATTTTCCATGCACTGCAACTTAATAATCTTAACAGGATTAAATAGGGTAAAGGTTCAAAGCCAATATAAATTCGTACAATACTGAAAATTCAAGTCACATTGCAAGACGTATACATTATTTAATAATGTTGGTTAACCCTAACCCTATTAAATAATGTATGAATTAATACCTTAGTAAGCATGAACATGAAGAGGTCCTGAACACCATTAGTAAATGGTTACTAGACCATTTGTTAACTGTTAATTAACTGTTTCTTTATTATTAGTTAATGCATATTAATGCATTAA
>NC_140278.1:4249620-4324620 GCF_964030765.1 Micromesistius poutassou
TCTAATGAAAGTGACAGCTTACCCTTACCTAGGGGGAAATACCAAGAAGACATGAATAGTCCCTCTGTGTATAAAAACATTACAAAATATAGACAATTCCAAGTATTCACTCGACATTTAAATCATTGTTTGCAACAGTATTCAATATCTTATCTAAAAGTAAACTCAATTGTAACCACATCAAATTCAAGTCAATCAAAGACAGAGTAGCAGATAGGCAAAGAACACATTATCTTCATATCAGAGCACAAAAACAATATAATCGCCGATTCATTACATTTAATCCAATTCTCTATGTAAAAAAAATAACCTAGACCATCTTTACCACCAATGTTTACAAAAATAATTTGTCAACGCTTTGTCAATGGCAGAAAGTGTATACAAAACTGATTTTGAGTGGCAGATCCAAGCTCTAATCAGCTAAACCAGCTGTAAAGCTGCGGTTTATAATCCCCCATAACGCCCTTATCAGTGCTGTCAGAACGCCTCTGACAGCACACTCTACCCTGACTCTCACGCGCTACGGCCAGGTGACCGTGATGCCTGCCTATAGCAGGCCGGGCCCACGTGAATCAGCTGTTTATGACACTCAGTCTTTAAAGAGCCCTCAGGATTCAAAGCCGCACGCACACTCCTTAGTCGCAACAAAAAAAAAAACACTTGTTGACGCAATGACTTCCCCCGGTACAAATTGCCATTTCGTTTGCGCTACATTACCAAATTATATTCATTGCCAAATGTATCCCAAACAAAACCATCCACAAACCAACCCTGCTTTAGGGTACACAGCGCCCCCTGGCTGTAAGAATGTGCACCACTAACCTAGATGGGCCCCATGGTCATCAACAGAAGCTCTTGTTGTGCTGTCCCGGCGAGGTTTCCCCTGATTTTATGCTCCAGAGGACAGTAACTCATTAGAGAGACAAAAAGGCAGAATACTAATAACTGTGAACCCACATGGGGGGCCGCTCCTGTCTAGCGGCCCTCTGGGAGGAACGGACGGGCAGGGCCTCGCTTTGTGTGTTGTTTGTCGCCTACGTGCAAAGCCCTCATTGCCTCCCTTGAAATGCACTGTATAAATCAAACAAGATAATTATTGTATCAGCTTTGACACCTTGATAGTGTTGACAGCCCAAAAGATATAAACTATAATACAGACTATAAAATATTAGTCTGGTTAATTGCAGGGAACGTCTTGTGTGTGTGTGTGTGTGTGTGTGTGTGCTGTGTCAACAAATACGTGTTTACAGTGTTTACAGATGTATTTTCAGTACACATGGCCAGGTGAACTAGCCTATCCATCAACAATAAATGGATCCCTCAAGGACAAGGTGTTAGAGTTTAAGCAAAAGCAATATATCTTCTTAACAATTTTGAAGTAATTCCTAAAGGGCTGATAATGTGGTTGTGGGGGTGTGAGGGTGTGGGGGGGTCAGTAATGTCCATATGGTAGAGAGAGGAGGGGCAGAGGCTCTCGGGATGTGACTAGGAAACACCTGAGTCAGCAGCTGACTCAGGTGTTTCAATCACTGATAAACCCGCCTTCTCGTTTAAACATGCATAATAAGCAGTGTTACGGTCCGAGCGCTCATCATTTCCTTGGGACTCCCTGGTCAGTTTTTGTGTTGTTCACATTTATATGCAGGGCACTTTGCAGATGCCTCCTTCAGAGGACCTCCTACAGCTCGTCAGGACCAGTCAGGGTGAGGTGTCTTGCTCAGGGACAGCTCGACACTCAGCTAGGAGGAGCCGGGGATCGAACTAGCAACCTTCCGGTTGAAAGTCAACCCGCTCTACCTCCTGAGCCACCGCCGTCCCCTTCCCTTAATAAAGTGTGTGCCTCCGGCTACCGGTTCAGAGTTTGTCCTTTGTTACAGTGGTTGGAGAAAAAAGCGTTTTCAACGACCATACATTGATTCATTCACACTGCACTTCCGTACTATGGAAAAAGCAATAAAGACGAACGAGGATGATATCCAAGATGGACGTCACAGGTTAATTGTGCGGCTGCAACGTGCTCCAAAGTCTCTCTCTCTCTCTCTCTCTCTTCTCTCTCTCTCTCTCTCTCTCTCTCTCTCTCTTCTCTCTCTCTCTCTCTCTCTCTCTCTCTCTCTCTCTCTCTCTCTCTCATCTCTCTCTCTCTCCTCTCTCTCTCTCTCTCTCTCTCTCTCCTCTCTCTCTCTCTCTCTCTCTCTCACCTTCCATCCACGGTCATGCTGGTCTGGTGGCCGTGGGGATAAGTGACGTGGATGTACACCGAGGTCCTCAGGACGTTCTCCTTGGCCCCGGCGCCGTCGGGCACGGCGTTCCTGAAGATGTGACGCGGTGCGGGCTCAGGGGCCGGGGGCGGGGCAGGGGCCCGCGGGCTTCATGGCTTTTCCTGTAAGAGAGGTTAACGTTATTTATTAGTGTTGACGTTCACCGGTGGTCTGAACCTGGGGAAGGCGTGAGGTGTGTTGGCGGAATATAAGATAATCAGGTGTCGGATAGGAGTTTCGCTTTTGCCGTCAAGGAGGAGTTCATCGTCGCCGTGGTGATTCTATAACGGGGTGTGATCTTTCGGGTGTCACCCCATTTGAGGTTGATTCAAAATCAACTCTCACTTCAAAAAGGGTCACGACTCAATATTTCTCGTTGATTCAGTACGTGGGGGTGCTTGTGTCAGGATACAGCCCGGTCCACTGTGCGCTAAGTAGGGCGATGTTGCAAGTCATGGCATGAAAGCAGAGAAAAAGTGTCAATAAGATTATGAAGTGTTTATCTTTGAAAAGGTTATATAAACTGATGGCAATAATGTAAACGCCCAAAAGCAAACAGAGGACAAAAAGGGGAACAAATTACAAAATAATTATAATAAAGTAAAAAAATATAAACAATTTTTGGAAGTTGTGTAACAATTCACAATCATAGAAGATAAGGACTGCGATTCTTACGTGAATTGATTTTCCCCACCCCTACTCTATTACACCTGACAAAGGGAAGAAAATTAAAAGTTGTTGATTAATTGAATAATAAACCAATAATCCTAAAATGAGATACTACTTTATCCACATTATATAGTAGTTTATATCATCAACTAGTATAAAATATGTATAAACTATAATACAACTCATGTTCTAACTAAAAGGTAGACCTATTAACTGTACTGACACATAAAGTTGTTTGTAGTGTTACCTTCAAAGCCGTGCTCACGATGATTAATGTGTGTGTGCGCTGTGCATTGGACCCGATTGCAGTGTGTTTGAACAACGCTTGTTTTTCAAACCAACTGAAAGTGCTGCATGAGGCAGAACGACCACGGGTGGAGCCGCACAGGTGTCAATGACTTACTCCCCCTATTATAGCTCACTTCAGCTCAGCGTAATCTGCCCTTTGCCTGTCCCACACACACACACACACACACACACACACACACACACACACACACACACACACACACACACACCACACACACACACACACACACACACACACACACACACACACACACAGAGCTCACTGTCTACCCTCTACGGCGCGTCTGGGTCTTCAGGATTTCCACGACGACAGAGAAATATGTAAATATGACATCACAACCTTGGATTATAACAAGTTGTGTACAAATACAAAAGTGCCAAAAAAAAAAAAGGACCACACATCCAACTCACGGCAACAGCGGTCCCTGTGATTGTGATTGTGTTTATCTTTCCTTCCGAAGGCAGCGTGTCAGCCTGATTACAGATCCAGTCTCAAGGGCTTCGCGGGTACACATGTCCCCATGCGTATGCGAGTGTGAGTGAGTGTTTCTCCCCCTCTGATCTGGATATGGTTTTATTCCGTTCGGGGGTGGCTTTGCGTCCACCTCTGGCGTGGTCCGGGAGAGGCGAGCAGCGAGGCAGGAATGCACGAGAGCAGGGCCTGGCAGGTGGACTCTAACCCGCGCGGGGTTAACCATTAACGGCCCAGTCGGATACGGGTGCACTCGCCCGCTGCGAACCGGGCGGTGTCACTGACCCCTTATGCAACGGGGAAGAAAGTGGACGGGAGAAGATTGTGTGACGCATGTGATTCATGTTCCGGTACATGGGGCGATATGGGCTCTCTGGGGACACTGGTTGGTGCGACCGGTCACTCAGTCAGTGAATGAGATGGGGTTCACTAGACTGGGTATCCCCACCCCCATCTGCCGGCGATTGGAATTCGCCCTGCACATGGGGATGGCAAGGAACATGTTTAATCTTCCTGTTTCCTATCCCAATCCGTTTGGCACCAATCACCAAGCTGGCTTTTTTCACCTGGCGCGCTATTGGCTGGTTAAACACGATGATGACAGAGAAGCGTCGCAAGTAGCTTTGTGTTTACAATTTACGTTCAACATGGCGGCCACCGAAGCGGAGCAACCGCTGCCCGTTGATGCAGCTGTCGCTGCTGTTTTAAATGATTTCAGGGGCAAGTTTTCTTTGAAAGCTGAGCAGAAACTTGCCCTGGAGCAATTCCTCCAAAGAAAGGATGTATTTACTTTACTGCCGACTGGTTTTGGTAAAAGTTTAATCTACCAGCTAGCCCCGCTGGTGGCCAATTGCTTGCAGCCATTTGAACTACGCCCGCCTCTTGTGCAGGAGAAAATGACGGCACCCTTACCAGACCAACGTGCAATCGACGATTGGACTTGGTCTGGCAATAGCCAGGCTAGGGGTTCACCAGAGGCTTTGGTCGATCTGTTGTATTGCATCAATTCTGAAACCGTTATTCTTCACAAAATAACATTTGTATGATTGAATATGTGGGAGTAAGGGCTGAAAACATTGGTTTTGTTTGTTTTTTGATGTCTTTGTTTTCCTGGGGCAAAAGGGGGGAAAATAGCAAATATATAAATAAACAAATAAAAACGTTGGTATCGAAATCGGCCATCTGACAAATTGTTGTTTTTTAAACAATGGTTTCGGCCCAGAATTTCACAATCGTAGCATCCATACTGATCTCCACTGTCTACACACTGTTTTTTATCATTCTCTGTCAAAGAATGTTTGACAGAGACACAATGGGAGCATGAGCAGCATTGCTGACCTTTGCTTTCCACTATTTCCCCATGGGCCTTCTTGCAGTAATAGTTGTGTATAAAACGCTGGCACTCTTTGCTCGGGTACTTCATGTGTATTACATTTCGTAACTTTTGCATATTGAGGTGGTCTGCAAAAGGTTTTGATGGCAACTAAAAGGGTACACCTAAAGTCAAATGTTGGGAACAAATGTACTCGACAATACAGTGTGTGTGTGTGTGTGTATGTGTTTTGTTTGACCGACAGAAAATGCAGCTGATATTGATCTTTCCATAAGCCCCGGTTTGATTTGTGAGGACCTCTCTGTGAGTTGGATGTCTCTATCCCTCCAAGGCTATTTAGTCACTCAATCTCTCCCCGTTCTCTCTCTTTCTATGGGTCACACACACACACGCACGCAGACCCACACACGCACAGACACATGCACACACAAACAAAGAGTTCCTTTGGAAAAGGCCGGTCTCCCAGAGGCTGAGAGAGCAAACAGATTAAAAGAGAAGGAAAGTGTGAGGAGAAGAGAGGAAGAGAGACTGGGAAGAGAGAGAGAGAGAGAGAGAGAGAGAGAGAGAGAGAGAGAGAGAGAGAGAGAGAGAGAGAGAGAGAGAGAGAGAGAGAGAGAGAGAGAGAGAGAGAGAGAGAGAGAGAGAGCGAGAGGAGGACAACGAGAGAAGGGTGCAAAGCAGGAAACTCAGTTTCTCATCTGGCAAGGCCAGGGCAGTACCATCTGAGCCTCTGCACTGACTGGGTTACAAATGGGATCCCGTAGGTCTCACACACACACACACACACACACACACACACACACACACACACACACACACACACACACACACACACACACACACACACACACACACACACACACACACACACACACACACACACCTGACTTTTGATGTGCGTGTGTGTGTGTGAAGTTGTTGTGTGGAACCTTTTCAGAGCCACCCTGTTCTGTGCACTTAACTCGAGTGACCAGAAGACATGCCCTTTCACAGCATACTTCTAAGTTTGAGTCCATTAGCTTTTCACGTTGGTGTTTATTTCAGAACTTTACAGTTCAATGATTTCCCTTCCTTACCCACTGTCAATAGAAAATCATCAATATAATACTGGGTGGGTGGGAATACAGGTTCATTCTAACATTCTAGTCAAAGTTAACCGTAATCTGATCTTTTTCATAGTCAGCTCTATTAGTCCCTCACAATTGGTGTGTAACTAACCCCCATACAGTTTGTATCCAACCACACAGTGTGTGAGACAGATGGCCTGGTAGACAGAAAGACTGACGGACAGACTGAGAAACAGACAGCAGAGAAGCAGTAAGCCCAGAAAGTGTATGGGTTTGAGGAAACAAAGCAATAAGCGTTTAAAACATCAGGTGACCTAGATAGCACTCAAAATATATAAAATAAAAAAAACCTGACTGTGGAAAGAAAGCAACTCTAAGGCAGCCTTCCTTCTGCCCGTGGAAATAGAGCCTGAAAGGTCTAACTGAAAAAGTGGAACTTATTAGTCATGTTTGGGAGCGAGCTTTGGAGAGGAATGAGGCAGCTGGAACAGATTTAGAACCTTGAATCTTTCCCACTGCAATGATTTATAATTCGATCAATAGCATCACCATATTGCCACTTGTATTATGCAGTTGCGTCTAAAATAGAAACACGCAAAAATCAATGCTATTTTGATGGGGACCGGTCACAGTTTAGGCGGTCGCCTCCAAGGTCCATTAACTAGACGGCGAGACCGATGAACGGAAGCTATTCATCCGGTCAGGGGGTCAGGGACACGAGCAGTCAGTCAGTTAACTGAGTGAGGTGCACCTGTCAGTTACGTGTGTGTTCATGTAGTTTACAACGGGGCCACTGAAACAACGGAGCAGTGTCGGTTAATGAAGAGTATTTACAGAGAGAACAGAGACCCGTAATTGTCCCCAGACAGCCCAACATATATTCACCCTCCCCTGACACACTAATAATTATGAGATTTCACTGGGTATGTATTTAACTGTCGGGACAAAAAGTATATCTTAGAGATGTTAGAAAAGAGAATGACTAAGAAACGAACCACAAACAGACAGGGAGAAAGAACGAGATAAAGTTGACACTGGTGTCCTGAATAATATTAACACACACACACACACACACACACACACACACACACACACACACACACACACACACACACACACACACACACACACACAGGCAAAGCGGTTCTCAGCGTCTCACGGCATCCGCATAGCAACTTGTATTCACCACCCCTTGGCGCTATCCATGGTGGACTCTTGGTACAGTCCAGCCTCATAGCCTCTCAGGAGGAACGACCCAGCAGGGAACACAACGTGAAATATAAATGACACAACACCGCACATTCAGAAGTGTGCGTGACTGTGGTGTGTCGTGTTTGAGGTCGGGGTGGGGTGGGGGGGGGGGGGGGGGGATGGAAGGGAGTCAGCGAGAACATTGCAGGCGGGGCATTTGTTTGTGGTTGCTAGGTGACACAAAGGCAACTTCCTCGATTCGGCAGTACGCCTTGATGCTCAGATTACCGGTCATGCGTGCGGTTAGGAGCCCTGCCCTTCTCCTGATGGCTGGGTGAGCGGGCTGCTCCGAGAGGCATTTATTCAGACTAACGTTTGGAAGCTGCCTGTCACCGACCGTGGCCCCGCCTGGGTCTTTATATAGCCCGTCCACATACCACAAAGATCACATGTGCATTAAAGCTGGGATAACAACAACATTTATATTCATTTCAATTTAAAGTAAAAAAAAAAAAAAAAAACTACTAATTATGAAAAAGGTTCTAATACTTATTGACACTTACATATACAGAATAGCTGTCCTCCCAAGATGTCAAAAGTAAAATAAATGGACGTGGACGTGACGCATCAGCGGCGTTTACTTAAATAAACCAAAGCTCGCTGGAGGAACTAATGCACGCCAGTCAACGCAACTGTGACACACAAGCGGACAAGCCTGTGACACACACACACACACACACACACACACACACACACACACACACACACACACACACACACACACACACACACACACACACACACACACACACACACACACACACACACACACACACAGGCGTGCAACAGTTGATACAAGCAGATGCTGGCACACGCACAACAGGCCCAGCACACACCCAGGCTCCGCATTCTCTGGGTCTTTAGACCGGCCAACTTGAGATTAGTAACCCAAGTTGCCATGTTTGCATTGCAATGCAGCTTACATTTTTCTTAGTGCCTCACCCGACCTGACCCCATACTTTACAAGTGCATTCAGGTAGTAGACCTTCATTTAATCAATCCACATGAGGGTTTAGCTTGAAATACTGGCATGGGACCTGGTGCTAAGAACAGATGTAGCACACAGGGAAAGTGTCCCGGGCTAAAGCCTGAGATTCATGCACCACGATACCAACGAGTCTAACCCTCATCAGTCTGCTCTACTGTCTAGTCCAACTAATGCACCATTTAAAAACAAACCGCTTGTTCCCCATAGGATTAAAGAGAATAAAACGAGAGCGCAGCTTGAACACAACTGTGAGCCGCGCTGGAGCCCAGTGGGCAATCTAATTTAACTACACAACAGCGCAGCTACTAAAGTGATTGTTTCTCCCTGGGACCAATTAAGGCTGGCTCCAGTGAGCCTGTTGGAGTGCACAACACTCTAGGTGGTAACATTGGGCCATTTACAGGCGCTGAGATTCCAGCTCAGTCAGTCAGTGCCTCTCACCGTTAGTCAGTCATTCAGTCTCTCACTGTCAGTCAGTTCTCTCGCCCTCTCTCTCTCTACCTCCCTACCTCTATCTCTACACCTACCTTTCTCTCTCTACCTCTCTCTCTCAAACTCTCTTTCTCTCTCCCTCCCTCTCTCTACCAGCCAGCCAACCAATAGATACAGACGACAAACAACTTTTGTTAGTTGTTGTTTGAGTGTTACAGCAGTGTTTGTGCCCGCACTTTAACTTCCTCCCACACTGTCTCTTGGCTGTTCCAGGCAGAAGTGTATTCACCCAGTGCCCGGGCACAACAGCCAACCAATACCCACTGTCACATTGGACTGTGAGAACTGCCTAATAAATTTAAAAGACTCATAAAAAGCTCCAAAACATTTGTATCAAAGGAAAGAGTCGGTTGAAACAGAATAACTAGAGGGGGAAATCGAATAAACATTTAGATTGCCATTTTCTTTCTTTAGTATATATTATACATATATAATGTTAAATGAATGCTTACAACCACAGATCATCGAAATACACTAATAAAAAGATCTCTCAATTGACATCGAGCATACACTCAAGGTAAAACCATCTTCATAAACATATGTATAAAACCATCACTAACACAAGTGGTACATTGACTGTTGGTCTCACCTGCTGGGTAAGAACTGATGGTTCTGCATTCAAGCCCTGGACCTAGCCCTCTAGTATCAGCATCAGCCACTTGGTATGGCAGACTCGATCCCCTCACATCACCCCAACAGCCCAATTAATTACTCTCCCACAAAGCACCAAGTTTTTCTTGCAGTTAACTGATCTGAAAAAATGTCTGAGGCCCCTCTACATAGCATGTCTAGTGATCCCACTTCATTAGATGTTAGAGTTTCATTACACCAAAAGATATCACATCAGACTATATTATGTCTCCTCATCTCATTTCATGAAATCTCTGACTATGATAAACATGCATGTCATGTCAGTTATTCAGACGACACAGATATCAAAAGCCCAATCAAAACCACAGCGAGAGGGGAGAAGGAATCAAGGAGGGAGGAAGCAAGGAGAGTGGCTGGGGGGGGGGGGGGGGTCCCTGGGGGAGGGATGGATCTCAGGGTGGAGGGCTGCAGGAAGGAACAGAGCAGCTTAATGACAGGAAACAACAATCAGCGTGTTCTCTATTCCCCAGCCTTTCAATTACAGAGCTGCTGTCGGTCGAGAAACTGTGACTTTGTTCTTTCTTTACAGTTACCTGGCTACCTGTTAAGTACCACCGTTGCAATATCCACGTGGGGGGAATTATTACTATTTGTTTTTTATATTGATAATTGAATGTGGTCGTAACAGATACAAAGTTATATAAAATATTATATAATATAAATATAGAAAATATAAATGAAGATATGTAATTCAGGCAATACAATATGAAAAAAGGGCGTGTCAGAAGACAATCTAAGACAAAATAGGAAACTTACAAACAGGAGAAAAGCTTAGTGTATTTTTTACTCATTCTTACAGAATTACGTAGTTTGTGTCTTTCTTAATATTTCAAAATCAATCCTATACGTTCTTATTAGGTATTGCCTTTGAATATTATGTATACATCTCAAGCATACCATCACACAGTTTGCCTAGCAATACCCGGGCAATCAGGGCTATATTTGTCAGGATATGCCAACAGAGCGATCAAAGCCGTCCTGAACAGCGCAGGAGAACATGCACTCGTTTGTGGCTTGAACCTCCGTCCAACCACTCCTCTCTCACAGATGATCCTACTGCTCTACACACACACACACACACACACACACACACACACACACACACACACACACACACACACACACACACCCATCTCCCACTAACCCACATACCACAACCATCTGACCGCGGGTTTCCAGAAATAGGTGGCCGCAGCAGGCCGGCTGGGACAAGAGTTGCCAGACCGACCCCCTGTACAGGAGGAACATGGTGGGTAATGCCACGATACTGCAGGGACCACCAGTACTGCCCGGATGCCCACCCCACCCCCACCCGTTTGCTCAAGAGACCAACTTCCCAAACGCATTTTCTTGACGTCTCCACGACTACGAGTGTTATTTAAAATTATAGTTGTTTACTGTTCAGCACAGCATGTGTCTGTGCCTCAGCAAAGGCTTTATAAAGGCAGTGTTCTGGACTTCAGACAATGATAATGTTTGGCTCAAAAAAAATAAGTTATACGTGATGCTTTTCTATTCGCTTTGCATTCAACACTTCACATGTATGTAATAACAAGAATAAGATTGAACAACATAAGGCTCTACCAGTAGACGTTTCCTTTTCTTTCCAGTGCAATCACACTGTATATGCTCTCTTCTCAAATGTAAATGTGAAGCACTCGCCTTAGGACATCTATAGTTACAAGGCGATCTCAGAAAGGTATTTCATCCGCACCCCTCTTAGTTACCATACTCAAAGCTTGGAGTCAGCACTTTAAACCATATGTCTGGCTGATGTGGATTCAGTGGCAGACATGTACCTTGTCCCACTGCCAACAATGTATGGGCCAGGCAGTCCTGCTCTTGCGACCTGGATCGAATCTGGTCAAATATAACACTTGTTCAAAAGAGGAAGCTCTCGTTTCATGATGAGGAGACACCAGTTAGGATTTAGTTTATTACATGAAACTAACGATTAATCTTATCGTGCACCATTAGCCTCCCTTTCATGGAGCTACCCACCATTGCTTTAGATTGTTCTAAACCTTTACAATGAGCTGCTGGTCCTACTGCTGGTTGTGGTTAGGACTCTGAAAGTGTAGCTGTACTGTAGACACAGGCCAGGAGTTGTAAGCATAACAGTTCAAAACCAGCCATTTTTATAACAAAAACTAAAAGTGTTCGGGGGAAACCGCTAACTGTTCCTATAATAAATTGGAAAATCCAAACAGTCAGCTTGTTATCGCCCACAGGCTAACCCTGAAAATACAGCAAGGCCCAGGGAAGTACTGTGAGGTTTCACACTGAGGGAATCCCATTCCCAACGCGTTGAACGACTGGAAATAAACAGACAAGGATTTTTCATTGCATAGCAACGCAGGAAAATTACATTTAAATGTCTTTGGTGATGAATAGATTTAAAAATAGCCCAATGGCTTGAATCTGCCATGGATATACACACAAAACAACACGTACCTGCAGAAAGACTGACGGAAACACATTACACACACATAAACAGACATAAAGAGACAAGGGACATTTAGTACCCAATGATTATCTCTGGGTGTGTTAGCAGACGCATCCCTCAGTTGTGACCACCAGCCTGTTATTTGGCCTCCAGACCATAATCATTTGGGGGATTATACTTTATACAGGGCTGGCCTTCGTCCGTGTGTTTTGACAAAATGGCACTCCTGGAGCAGAAACAGGGGCAAGGCCACCACAAGATAAAAGTTTTATATAGTCATATAAAATGGGCAAAAAAAGTTTCCTCAGGAAACCTATTGCCACAGCTGCAACTACATAAACATAGTTTATAGGTCTTGCATCGAGACCTTTGTCAAACTCGATGCAATGGTTTTGTAGTCTAAGAGTAAGATGAACAGAATAATGAACCTCAGTGGGTTCCTTGACGTGAGATTGTGTGATCCTCCGGACGATTCATGATTCAGTCGGATGATGACGATGACGAAGGCATTTTCCAGCTTTCGGAGCTTGTGTGGAAGAGTTTCTAGACACAACATCTCCATGTGACCGTAACCAGGGGTGCTCTGACGTCAAAGTCATTGCCACACAGTCAATAAAGCCTTATTCTTAAAAGGTCTATAAACCCTTTGAAGACCCACACGTTTCATGTGGAGAATACAAACTTAACCCCGGAATGACTTTGAGTGGAGACAATGTTTCTTGTAATTATCCAGTGAATGGTGGTAATGTGAACGGAACAGTACTGTAACAGGACGGAATGAAAACACTTTAATCTGAAAATTAACTGGACTAGGCAAACATTAGCTTCCTACTCGTATTTAATGTCTTTATTACTTTCTCAAAGACAAACATATGTGCCACACACACACACACACACCTTTGTTTGCTGTTCTTGCTCACACCAAAAATAATCAGATAGACAGAGAGACAAAGAGAGAAATAATATATGAAAATATATGAATGTACATACTGACAATGAAAAACAGTAACACGCACACGCACATGCACAAGCACGCGAGCACACACACACAAACACACCAAGTCCAAACATGCAAAAAAACAATGGAACCCGCGCTAGGTGTTAAGGCAGTTGTGCTTACAGGAGACTTTTCAGATTGTGGACAGTAACTAGTAATATTAAACGGCAAAAAGTACATTATAATCAACCTTGCTTCTTGCTTAAAGACCTATCACCAGCACAGTTCAGTTTTCTGTCTGAATCGATAAACAAACAAATACACATGCAATGTATTTATCAAACTGAGCCGTGCATTTTCTAGCTTCGGTTGTTCCAGACCACCAGGATAGAGGCCGAAGCCCACGCATACTTCGCCATCTCTGTAGAAACGCACCACACACCAAAGTACGCATACTGTGCCGAACAAAACCATGCTTACTGTGCATGTGCGCGTGTGCGTGCGTGAATGTGTGTTCCAGTGAATGTGTGTTCCGGCGATTTTATTAAGGAATCGGCCCAAGCGCTAAAGGAACTCGGCGCGTGATGACGGTAGAGAGGGGTCGCCGCGCAACGGGGGTTGCCATGGTGATCTATGCAGACAGAAATGTCCCACGCTGACCCAGATGAAAGGTTACTCAGACTCCGATTGCCCACTGACACTGTGTGTGGACACAGCCTACTTCAGCCACACAAGCCTCAGTGGTCTGCAACTACACAAGTGGAGAGGCTCTGGCCTGGGAAGCCTGGTGTATGGGACCCTAGTGTTGTTGTTACTTGGTGCTCGGATTCGTGAGATGTCTCAGTCTTTACCAAACCGTGACTCTACAACATTTACATTTACATTGAGGGCATTTAGCAGACTCTCTTATCCAAAGCGACTTACAATAAGTACATTTGTCAGAAGAAAGAGAAACACTATATACTAGGGCTGTGCAATTAATCGAATTTTGATCACGATTTCGATTCTTGGGTCAAACAATCTCTAAATTAATAAAATCGAGTTGGAACGATTCTTTTGAAAAAAAAAAAATATATATATATATATTTTATTATTTATTTTTTTGGGATTCTGAAGTTCAAGACAAGTTAAATGCATTTTATTTTTAAACTCAAAAATAATTGTTTGAAGAATCGTGATTTCAATCTTGACCAAAAAAATCGTGATTCTCATTTTTTTCAAAATAATAAGAATAATTATGCATTTTTACCCATCTTTCTTGTGTTTATTATCATTTGCCACATAATTAAAGCAACCTCATGCTAAACTTAAGAAAAATTTAATAATTATCAGATTAGTCGACTAATCGTTTCAATAGTCGGTGACTAGTCGACTATTAAAATAGTCGTTAGTTGCAGCCCTAGTTAGGATGAGACACTACACAATGCTAAGTACTATTTTTAAGTGCCATGACGTAATAAATACATTAAAAATATATATATATTTTAGAATATTCAGAATATTCGATTATTCCTTCCCAAGGGTCAAAGCCGATTTTTAACATTTGGACCGTTAACATTTTTTCCCATTCAAATAAACAAGAATTAACGGACGGAACTAATGTTGGTTCTGTAGAACTATTAGTTTTTTTTATTATTATTAATCATGTACATAAAAACAATATAAACAATACACAAGCATAAATATTAATATATATGCATACAACACAAACACTGATCACTGTTAAAGTTTGTTCTTTTGCATTTAAGATATTTCTTGCCGATGATCCATGGCTGCCTTTGTGAATGTCGGAACACATCGAATAATCGATTATTCGTTCATACCACCCACTGATTATTCGACCATGAAGATTTTAAGTTATTTTCTCACTCACTCACTCACTCACTCACTCACTCACTCACTCACTCACTCACTCACTCACTCACTCACTCACTCACTCACTCACTCACTCACTCACTCACTCACTCACTCACACACACACACACACACACACACACACACACACACACACACACACACACACACACACACACACACACACACACCAGAAGTGATGAATAATCCCCTACACTAGCTTTTACCCTACATGTGTTGAACTTCTACATTGCCAAATCCCACTGATTTCAAAGCGTTATGTTGCAGCATAGGCTACTTAGTCTTAGTGAACTAATCAGTATGCTTTGGGCCTACTTTGAACTTGAACCAGCAAGGTTCAAACTCAGCCACCCAGCCAGTGCATTGATCGGCCTCAGCTTCTAGTGAACAGTGGATTCAATACTGCCAACTGTGGTTTCAAAAAGTCCGACTGGGGTCCGCAGCGTCCCGCCAGTGAAGCGAGGCGGGCGTCCCTGCTCGAATCCTCTCTATTCAAACCTGAATGGCCTGCAAACGCTTTTCAAAGTGTCAAGCCCGGGTGTGTGTCAGCTGTGTTTACGCGCGGATTTGTACTCAGACCTTGTCATCAGAGTCCGAAAATCCGCTTTTCATAAGCACAATTGAAGTTGAATGGCACAATGACTTCTAATAATAATGAAATGTTTTACATTCGATAACGTGCGTTTGGTGGGTTTGCTTGGACTTACCCCGAGGGCGGCTTGGAGGTGCTCTTGGTGTCCCTGTAGTCCATGTTGTGGGAATGACACTTTGATGCGCTGCACACAGTTTGTTATCCAGCTTCAGATGATGATCAACCAGTCGGTGATCTGGATCGTCATGGACCTCCACAATCCACGTGGACAGCCATCACCACCTGCGATATGATGCACGTCATAATAAAGAATCACTGTCAGAGATAGGAGATAGCAGTGTGTCGCTCCACAACAAGCAGTGTGTCGCTCCACATCGCTCCACAACTCCACAGCACCCAGCGCGTCACAACCATGGACGTGAATATAACCAAATTCAAAGTTAAGTTAAGTCGAGTCCTTTAGATGGACTTGTTTTTAATATGCAAGCAAAAGTGGGAACTTAAAGAGGTCCAACGAAATTTACCGAGTCATTCCGAGACGTGTCAACGATACAACGGGGAATAATCCCGGGCTCCTCTCTCCTCAAACGACTCTGGTTGTCCCTAACCTCGTTCCCAGGCGGGCTCGTCTCTCGACGGAACGCCTGTTGAACGGGGTGACCCAAATGAGCGTTATTGGCAAAAGAGAGGCGGGCCTTTCAGTTAACGTGGTAGACAGAGAGAGGTACTTCCGGGAGAGAGGTATCGGTTTCCGTTACATGTTTATTTTTGGATAATGCTCCGTCCAATTTTTTTCGTTTAAACTACATATTCATTCTCCCAGTCACATTGTTTTTATACTTGTCATATTTTTACTTAACTCGCTCAGAGGACTCTTAACTGGCGTACAAAGCCCATGGGAAGCATGAGACCGGAAATTGAGTTGTGGTAGACCGGGACAACGCTATAATTTAGGATCCTACCACGAACTAGGTTGCCCGAGCAGCTTGAGCCCGCCTTCGTCAGCAGCTCCAACGTCAATCACACGGTTGAGAATTCACTGAGCGCACCAGCTGGTAAAATAATTTAACAAAATTAAACGAAAATAAGGCTACCAACCATGTGTTCAACGGTTTAAGCTGTACATGAATACCTGGTGTTTTGATAACGTTTGCAACAGGGGGAAATGAAATCCCAAACTAAAAGACAAAGTCGAAGATAGAACCGAAAATTATAAAATATGAATCCAAAATCAGTATTATATTACACTGTATTTGTAAAGTGATACTGTTCATACCGTGTTAAATTTAGAACTGAATATATAATAGGAATTCAAACACTTCTCCCAGCATGCTTTGTGATAATTTATTCCATCATCCCACCGCAAGGGGTCACTGAATGACCGTTGTAACCCGCTTCACACATACACATCAGTGCGCGCACACACACACACACACACACACACACACACACACACACACACACACACACACACACACACACACACACACACACACACACACACAGAGACTCTCTCTCTCACGCACACACACACACACACACACACACACACACACACACACACACACACACACACACACACACACACACACACACACATGCACACACATGCACAAACGCACGCATAAACACATGCACACACAGGAAGGCAGGCATAGGAAGGTCAAATCTTACTTTATTATCTCTAAGATCTAAGGAGGTTCGCACTGCATGGCATATTGAAACCTCAACAGATGGCACCTAAAATAATATGCAAATGTGTTTTTTCCTGTTTGAAGGTCAGGCAGATGTGCTGTGCAGCACTGTGTGTTTGGACCACAGTGTTGTGTGTCTCACCCTTAATAGACTATTCAAATATGTGCAGTGTTGGGTGCACACACACACACACACACACACACACACACACACACACACACACACACACACACACACACACACACACACACACACACAAACACAAACACACAAATACATGCTAAAAGAGAAGTGGTGGGAAGATTTCTCTATTCTCCACCAGTAACTCACCAGTAGTAAGAAGGACTCACACAGGGCTATGCTATATTGAGCATTTGCTTGATTGATTGATTAATTGATTGTTTGATTGATTCACAACAAAATGTCTGACACAGATTTCATCAACACCACCATGGGTGAGTCCATTTATTTGTGATTTTAGAGTCAAAAGTCATGATCAATATGTGTGTGTCTGTGTGTATAATTATCAGCCATAATCAGTCTGTGTTTCCATGGACAATGAAATCCAGTTAGGCAGACTAACCAGCTCACAGACAATATCTAGATATAGGAAAATACACATCTAACCAGTGTGTTTTCTCACTTTTGCAATTCAATATTGAAGGAACAAATCACATTCCCACCTGTGTTCAGTGCCTGCATTGTGAATCACCTCATTTTCTGAGCCTACCGAAATGTCAAAGTACAATCTATTCTCTCAGCAGGTGACTACGACTATGGAAACTACTCTGATGAAGTGGACACGAATGGGTGTTACAACAGCACCACGGAGGGCTTCGGCCCACTATTCCTTCCCTTTCTCTATAATCTGGTCTTCATCCTTGGCTTCATAGGTCAGGGTCCAATTGATATAGTTTATTGTGTGTGTGTGTGTGTGTGTGTGTGTGTGTGTGTGTGTGTGTGTGTGTATTGGGGGGGGGGGGGGGGGGGGGGGGGTTGTGCCCATATGCAAAATAAACAGATCCCACAGCTATTTGAGTGAGTGAAATGCTCTCACTCACCAATAGCGAGTTTATGGTAATATCGGTTTTGAGTTGACTGCACCTGCCTCTGTGTGAGCCATTATTCATTTTAGACAGCAGCCTGATTGGTTCAGGGAATGGCAGTCCATCACAGGCAATCTAACGCTGCAGCTCAGGGGTGGAGAAATGTCAGGGACTTTGAATCAGAGAGGGAGGGGTTTGTTGTCTGATTGTCGAGTGTCAAAATTGTTCTTTCCTCCCTCCCTTTCTGCTCTCTCTCTTTACAACTCTCGAATCGCACCTACAGCACCGTTAAGTGCCAAGTGTTAATAAGTGCAGGATGTTACTCAAATCAAAAGCACTGATCGTTTGTTCTGCCTTCAAGGTAACAGCCTTGTGGTGGCCGTCTTTGCCAAGCACTGCAGCCAGATCAACGTGACAGACATCTGCCTCCTCAACCTGGCCATATCCGACCTCTTCTTCGTCCTGTCCATGCCCTTCTACTCCCACGCCTCCTCCTCCGGAAACTGGATCTTCGGCGCGTTCATGTGCGATCTCATCACCAGCCTCTACGTGGTGGGATTCTACGGGGGCATATTCTCTGTGATTGTCATGACGTTGGACCGCTACGTGGTCATCATGCACGCCCACACACTGGCCCGCCATCGTCGCACTAGGCTGGTCGTGGCTGTGAACGTGTTGGTGTGGGTGCTGAGTTTCTCCATCTCCCTGCCAACCATGGCCAGCCCGCGGCCGCAGAGGGAGTGCCCCGTGTGGCAGTGTGGTGTCTTGTCAGAGAACATCACCTGGAGGGGCATTCACATCTTGTTCAACAACGTCTTCGGACTGGTGATTCCACTGCTGGTCATGGTCGTTTGCTATTCCCGAGTCTTGCCGTCTCTCATGGCCATGAGGAGCATTAAGAGACACCGTGCGGTTAAGCTAGTCATCATTATCGTGGTGGTCTTCTTCCTTTTCTGGACCCCCTATAACATTGCGCTGTTTCTAATTTTCTACAGAGACAAAAATGAAAACTTTAGCGCTGATTCTGATTTCAACCTGGGTTTGTTCATGCAGATCACAGAGGCCATTGCTTTCACACATTGCTGTCTGAACCCCATCATTTATGCTTTCGTGGGACAGAAGTTTGCACGACGGGCTGTGGGGCTTCTGCACGAGTGGATGCCGTGCGTGTTCCGGCACCTTCCCGGAGATCCTGTGTGCTTGTCCAGGAAGTGCTCTGTTGTGACCATGTCCTCAGAGGCTAGCTCCACTGTCCTAACTCCCTGAACCAGCTATGAAGGCTATACAAACCATTGTTACCATACACTGCTAGTTCCAAACTGACAGGAAGGCATTGGTTGTACATTAATGTCACAGATGGATTTTAAGCAGTAGCCTA
The DNA here is from genome assembly GCF_964030765.1 of Micromesistius poutassou. Classification (NCBI taxonomy): domain Eukaryota; kingdom Metazoa; phylum Chordata; class Actinopteri; order Gadiformes; family Gadidae; genus Micromesistius; species Micromesistius poutassou. The sequence continues at coordinate 4,269,080 of NC_140278.1, forward strand.
TAGAACAGGCAAATTTCATTTATTCCTGCAAATATGATGACTTGTTTTGGTTACAGATGTGTTCAATCACTTTGTGTAATACCTGTTGAATAAAGAATGTAACTAATATAAATAAAGTTTTCACATTAAAAATACTTATTGGAATTTATTGAAAATGCATACATTATTATCTTTATATATTTTTTGTGTGGATGTGTGGATGGAAGCACATTAAATTGAAATGTGGCCCATTTGAAATGTTAGGGAGTTAGTGTCATGGCAATCTCAGAAGAAATAATGTGTTAGATCTGCAGTGATGGGCACGCGTCACACTTCCACATTGTGCTTTTATGTGTGATTAATGCTAACAGGAAACAGTGCTCTTTGTACTCAGTAGTCTTATAAAATAATAATATTTGGACTTGCAAAATGCAAAATAGACCGCACAGACACATAGTGTGCAGAGTTAGGGTGCACCCCCCACAACCCATTGTGGTTCACTTTGCATGACTAACATCCTGTAAGTACCACAACTGTATAGAAGATTCATCTATTATGTTAGACAAAAGTGAATGCTCCAAATTATTTTGTACTATTCTTCTGATTATTTTATGAATTCTGTTCAGAGAGCTGAGGGCTTTTCAGGAAGAGACATTTATTTATTTATTGTTTATTTAACAGGGACGATACATACAACATTGCCACAAAAAAAATGAAGAAAATGAGATGCATACAAGACGTCTAGCTTCAGCTAATTTGCAGTCTTTGTCCCTGGTCAGGCTAGAGAAGGATAAAAGATACTGAATACAATAAGTGCAATAATACAAATACAGTGAATAGATACCATGAATAAATAAACATTTCTTCATAATAGGAAGTCCTACATGAGGTCAATGTGTTCTGTTTGTGCTCTGTTTTCATATCTGCTATTGGAATCTATGTTGGAAGCTTGCAAGCTTACTCTTACCGAACACACACACACACACACACACACACACACACACACACACACACACACACACACCTGTTTGCTGTTCTTGCTCACACCAAAAATAATCAGATAAGAGAGACAGAGAGAGAAATAACACCAGGGTCTGCAGGTGACAAGAGGAAATCCGATGTATTTTTTTCAGAGATCGGAAGACTGCAAACAAGTTAACTCTGACTTGACTGCAACAATGCATGCAGCTTCAGACTGAGCTCCCAAGGACACTGGGTATTAGGTGAAATTTGTATTGGGCTTTCTCCTTTCAACAGGATGACTACGATCAGGTAACATTTACTTGTAATTCTTATTTTAGTTAAATGATAACTGATGATATCTTATTATGATACACTAAATACTGTTGACTTTTTATATACATATACATATATACATATATATATATATATATATATATATATATATTCATTATAGGTAATATATACTGTGTGTATATATATAGGCTATAGATATATATTTATAGTTATAGGCTATATATATATCTATAGATATAGTTTTTCACAGCTAGTGATACTGGTACTGTGACATGTTTACTGATTAAAAACAATGTAGTTGTGATCTGATGATGATGATAGATACTTTATTGATCCCCAAGGGGAAATTCAAGGTCCCAGTAGCTTTAAGACATCACACATAACATACACATACAACATAAACAGGACTATAAAAAAATAGATCTACATGAATACTATGGACAATAAAAAATACTATATATATACTATATATACTATATACTACTACTATATATATACTAATACATATATTTCCATTATAGGATTCAGTCTGGCCCGAATGTTTTTTTGCACTCAACTGATCCCAAAAAGGGCTGTACGGCCTATTTCAGGCCAGGTTTTCACAGGTTTAATCACCTTGGGCCACCAAAAACACACATGTTACAAGCTAAACAGGACATTGACTATCTTATATGCTGTTTAGAGCCTGGCCCAAAGTCGTTTTTATGTACTGATAGCCAGCTCCTTATTCACATTTAAACACTTAAAGACAACAACAATGATGGTTGATGCTCGGGTCTCGATGAGAAAGTTCACAGCATGATCAAGCGTGTATTCACTTTGGGCCACCGACATCAATGTTCACACATATTGACCGCCTCGCATAGTACAGGACAGGTACTGACTGGCCCAAATGGCTTTTCTCACTCAGTATGGCCTAAATCACCAAAATATATGGATAAAGGCATTTGTGCCTTAATCCACTAACTGGTTAAAACCACCTGGGTGGCTACAATGTTTAGGATATGTTAAAATAGATTGTTTTGTAGAATAAACAGTAACTGGGAACTTCTCTTCAATCTTTAACTCCCTTGTGTATTCCTCAGGACTTTCTCTGTCGGGAATACATCTGAATTTTTCTCCATTGACAGATTGAGGAGGACTACTGAATATGTCGGTGCAGGTGAATCCACCACTGATTACTCTGACTACAACGACTATATGGACGAAATAGGTCGAGCAACGTGTGACTACGGGCGGCCCGCAACCTACTATATACCGGCTCTCTACTCTCTCCTGTTCATCCTGGGCCTCTCAGGAAACGTCCTGGTGGTGTGGGTGATCGTGGCTGGTGTGCGGCTCCGCAGCATGACCGACGTCTGCCTTCTCAACCTGGCCATCGCCGACCTCCTGCTCCTCAGTTCCCTTCCCTTCCTGGCCCACCAAGCCAGAGACCACTGGAGCTTTGGGGACGCCATGTGCAAGGTGGTGTTGGGAACCTACTATGTCGGTTATTACTCTGGCATCTTTTTCATCACCCTCATGAGCGTCGACAGATACCTGGCGATAGTGCACGCTATTTTTGCTAGAAAGATGCGCACAAGGTCCTTTGGAGTATTGGCGGCCGTGGTGACATGGGTGGCTGGGCTCCTGGCCTCGTTTCCGGAGGTGGGCTTTCTACAAGCACAGGGCAATAAGGAAACCATGTACTGTGCCCCTTCATATGAAAAAAACTCAGAGGACAATAGCAGCAATTGGTGGAGGGTGTTCGGCCTGTTAAAAATGAACATCCTGGGTTTGGCGATTCCGTTGGTCATCATGACCTTCTGCTACAGCCAGATCGTACGGACGCTCCTATCCAGCCAGACGTCCAAGAAGCAGGCCATTCGTTTGATCGCGGTGGTGGTGTCTGTTTTCTTCTGCTGCTGGCTGCCCTACAACGTCACGTGCTTCTTTCACGCCTTAGAGCTGATGGACATCTACACGTCATGCAACCACAGCCGTCACACACGGATTGTGTTGCAGGTGACGGAGGTGATCGCATACGGCCACAGCTGCATCAACCCCATGCTCTATGTGTTTGTCGGGGAGAGGTTCAGGAGGCAGCTGCTCAAGCTGATAAGCAGGTCCCCCTGCAGGCTTTGGCCTGTGGTCAGGAGATGCATCCCATCTCAGGACAGGCTCAGGGGCTCCATGTATTCACAGAGCACCAGCCTTAATGAGCGCTCCACAGTTGTGTGAATGCGTGAGTACTCACGCTTGTGCTAGTGGTGTATTCCTTGGCAGTGTAAGCCTGAATACGGGTCCCTTATATGCTTTGATCATCCTCTCATGACGGAAATGTCGTTGTAGTAATGTGTGTGTGTTTGGTAGTTATTTAAGATACTTAAGATGATAATTGAACACGTTAATGCCAATGCTTGTACTTGACCATGTAAGGGAATAAAACCAACATACAATCGTCTGCCATTCGGCTGTCCATGTTAAAGACTACGCTCAAAACAAAAGGGGATGGACCATTTACTATTAGGGCTCCTTCCCTCTGGAACGGAGATCAGGGGTGCAGACTTCTATTTATTCATACTTTTAACATTGTGCTATTCGCATTTGCTTTTCTGTTTTTAAATTTTTATTGTATGTTTTATCATTTACATCTTTTTCGTATTTGAATCATCCATTTTTATGTAACTCAATTCTGATTTCGTAAATATCTTTGTCAAATTACGACAATCCAATTGTCTTGATATGAAACATGCACAAATAAAGTTATTTTTATAGTTCTTTGGACTTCAAGAGATATATTTATATGAGATAGTTTGACGGACATCAACTATCATTCCTAGACCACCGATGCAGCCATTATTATAGCCAAAACAGAAAAAATTGCCTTGATGGAATTAGTTGAGAAATTTCTATCCACATTGTAATGTGGATTTCATTTTATGTTATATGTCTTAGGCAAGGACTGCATGCAATATAACAATGATGTGGACCTACAAGGACCTTGAGCAACATGTCACATGCACAATTCTTATTTTTTCATTTCATATATGCTTGCAATTGATATATAGCAATGAATCCCAAGTATCGATAAGAATACACTGCATATCTGATAATGACACAGAATTTGTATTGCATGCATGTCGTGGAAAAATGTGTCGCAACAATAATATCACAAATCATATATCCTTCTTTACTTTAGTTAATTTGATACGCTTTGTATAGAGCCTCCTTGCATCTAGAGGTCGCTTCCTTCCTCTCTCCATTTTAAAGGTGTTGTGTTAGTTTGCAATGTGTCACTACTGTGGACGTGATGTATTGTCAAATGGGTGCTAGTTACGACCACGACCACCCCTTACGCAACCACCAAGTTTTATCTTCTGCTTCCTTACATCACACCTCAATAGTTTAGCTTGTGATGATCCCTTTAGCTTTTATCTTCTGCTATCTTATATCACACCTAAATAGTTAAGACCGTGACCATCCCTTTTGGTCAGCTTTTGAGGATCCCTTTTAGTTTTACCTTCTGCCTTCTTATATCATACCACAATAGTTGAACTTGTGAGAACCCTTTTGGTTTTATCTTGTTTCCTTAAATGACAACCTTGAAAGCATGAGAGGAAGTATGTTCCACGAACTGTGAAACTTGTCAGAGCCCACTTTGGTGACAAACAGTTGGTACAACATTTTATAAGAAATGATACAGGAGTCTATGGCTATTTGTGGCTTCTTCGATGAAAATGTATTTATAAGTGACAGCAATTGTAGGCAAACTGAGTTTATTCTATACCCTTACTTCACTTTGCAAGTCATTGCCGTTTCTCCCTGAAAGGCCTCTGAGTTACAGGTAAAACCATTTCCTATGGAGTTCATTAGATGGACATCTATCCTGAGATAAGAATCTCAATGGCTATAGAGACCCTACTGGGGCTAGTGCAAACAGGGACAAGACATGAAACCACATTACATTTGGGCATTTAGCAGACCCATTTATCCAAAGCTACTTAGAATAAGTACATTTGTCAGAAAAAAGAGAAACAACAATATGTCGGTCTATAAGGATGTTCATAGAACCAAGAGCCAAGCACTAACAAATGTTACGTTTACCCCTTCCGCATATACAACAAAGCTAGCTAGGATAAGATGCTACACAATGCTAAGTACTATTTTTAAGTGCAAGGACATACAACATACAATAAGTGCGCAGACTCTGCGTACATTAAATACCAGGACGTACAACATACAATAAGTGTGTAAGAGGGACAAGAGGGGTTGGCAGGTGCAAGTATGTTTGGATTTTATTTCATATTTGTCCACAATATGATCCATTGTTGGCACCTCATCAATGCAAACACTTTCATATTGTGCTTTGGTGTCTGATTAGTGCCAACAGGAAACAGGACTCAGAGAGACCATCATGCCATCTCTAACCAACTGTCCTCCTATCTCTCACATAACAACCTGCTTGACCCTCATCAGTCAGGCTTCAAGAAGGCACACTCCACTGAGATGGCTCTCCTCGCGGTGACTGAGTCACTCCGTGCTGCCAGAGCCTCAATCCTCTCATCGATTCTCATTCTCCTCGACCTGTCCGCAGCATTTGACACCGTGAACCACCAGATCCTCCTCGCCACTCTCGCCGAATTTAGCATTGCTGAGTCTGCCTGATCCTGGTTCACATCCTACTTGACAAATTGCACCTAACAGGTAACATGGAATGACTCCTTGTCCAAACCTTGCACACTTGACACTGGTGTCCCTCAAGGCCCTGTACTGGGGCCCCTTCTGTTCTCCCTCTATACCAGATCTCTGGGCTCTGTAATTACATCACACGGCTTTTCCTATCACTGCTATGCTGACGACACTCAACTATTCCTCTCTTTCCCCTCCTCTGACAAAGCCCTGATTGCAACACGCATATCTGAATGTCTGGCAGACGTCAGCACTTCGACGACTGCCCATCACCTGAGGCATAACCTCAACAAGACTTATGCCAGGGAAAGATTGCCCACACACTTACTGGTCACTGTCGAGAACATCACTGCATCTCCTTCTCCAACTGCCAGAAACCTGTACAATCAGTACTGGACAATCAGTTATGCTGCAACACAAACATCAGCGCGGTGGCTCGTTCCTGCAGAATTGCACTCTACAACATCCGCAGGATCCGGCCCTTCCTCACAAGGGAAGCAGCTCAGCTCCTAGTCCAAGCGCTGGTCATCTCCTGCCTCGACTACTGCAACTAGCTCCTGGCTGGACTACCTGCCTCCACAATTAAACCTTTGCAGCATATCCCGAATGCTGCAGCGCACCTACCTGAATTCTCACATGTGATCCCCTCCTGGACCTCCACTGGCTCCCTGTAGTAGCTCGCAATAGATTCAAGATGATGGTACTGGCATACAAGGCGGTCGATGGAACTGCCCCTGCCTACCTCCAAGCCTTAGTCAAACCACACACCCCGGCTTGATTGCTACGCTCGACTACCTCAGCTGGACGTCTGGTATCGCTAAGCGCAAGCAAAGGTCTATCAGCGAAGTCACAACTCTTCTCTGTTTTGGGACCACAGTGGTGGAATGAGCTCACTACCGATGTCAGGACCGCAGAGTCGCTCACCAGCTTCCGTCAAAGACTCAAAACTTGTGTAATAAGCGGGATAATGTATAGAACGTCGCCAGTCATCATCGAAAATAAGCCCCTTCAGGGCAAAGCAAGACACCTCCGCCTCCAAAAAGGCTAAAATCTGTCACATGACCGCAGGGTAGGTAACTTAAATTGTTATGTATATCAAACTAATGTTAGTAAAACACATTTCTCTGATAAGGTTATGGTTAGGGTTAGGGTTACGGTTAGGGTTAGGCTTAGGGTTAGGAGTCAGCGAGCAAGTTTGCCTGACAGACTGCCTGGCCAATCATAGCGCTTGAGGCGGGACTTTTTCCGGATTCCCCCTACGAGAAACACATTCGCCGGTCCACCCTGTCGGGGCTTATTTTCCCGATAATGACCGACATTATCCATTAAGTAACAGCCACTGCATCACTCACATCCTGTAGCTATCACAACCATATAAAAAAATAATCTATAATGTACGACTAAAGTGAACGCTCCAAATTATATTATTATACTATTTCTTGGATTGATTAAAACTGTGAATTATGCAATTTTTAATAAAGAGACAGTTCTTCATAAAATTCCTCAGTATTAACTGAGGTCACTGTCTCTCACTTCCTCTTTTCTACTCTTACTAAAACACATACACACACACACACACACACACACACACACACATTGCTGAGCATCGATAATGCTCAGCAGTACATAAGTCAGAATGATTGATGTTTGACAGACTGCAACAATGCATGCAGCTTCAGTCTGAGCTCCCCTCGGACACTGGCTTGAGGTCATTTTATTGGACTTTCTCCTTTCAACATTGGACATTGGAGGATGAATATGAACAGGTACAATTTAATTGTAATTCATATTTTGGTTAAATGATAACTGATGATGTCCATCAGATCATAAATAATGTTTTCTCTATGTCAAACTAAATGCTGTTGACTTTTATATCGATCTATACATCTATATCGATAAATCTCTCTATATATTTATATTTATAGGAAATATAAATGTATGTACGTATATAGATTACAAATGTTAAACACGTTACGCTGCGTTTCAACAAATGAGTAACCATTAGAAGAACGGAAAATGCATGATTTATGCCTGGTATTATGTATGCTTCTAGACTAACGGCCTAGATGTGCTCTACTAATGATTTGATTGGACAGTGCCACTGCCCATACAAAAAAGGGTTATGAAACAAATAGTAAGGACATATTTCAAGCAAAACATAACACAGGAAATGCAACAAGAATTTACTTTTTTTTATTACTTATAAGCTTTTCCTTCTAGAAGCCAAGCATTGCTGTGAAATTACTCATTTAGGCCCCCCATCTTCCCAATGGGATGTCCCGCTGTTACACATGCAAATTATTTCCCCTAACACAGTGATTCGATCACTAGCAAAAATTTGAATCGTTGAAGAGTCGACGTCACCAATATACAGTATATCTACATTTATCCATCTATCTATCTATCTATATACTGTATATCTTATGGGTATTTGTGCCTTTATCGACTAACTGGGTAAAATCACCTATTGAGTACTTGTTTAGGATATGATAAAACAGTTTTGTCAATGAATACACAGTAACTAGGAACTACTCTCCACTCAATAACTCCCTTGTGTCGCCCTCAGGACTTATGATTTCTCCTTTGGGAATACAACTGAAATACCCACCGATGCAGGTGAATCCCCCACTGATTACTTTGACTACAACGACTATATGAACGAAATAGAACCATGCGACTACGGGCGTCCCACCACCTACATTCTACCGGCTCTCTACTCTCTCCTGTTCATCCTGGGCCTCTCAGGAAACGTCCTGGTGGTGTGGGTGATCGTGGCTGGTGTGCGGCTCCGCAGCATGACCGACGTCTGCCTTCTCAACCTGGCCATCGCCAACCTCCTGCTCCTCAGTTCCCTTCCCTTCCTGGCCCACCAAGCCAGAGACCAATGGAGCTTTGGGGACGCCATGTGCAAGGTGGTGTTGGGAACCTACCATGTCGGTTATTACTCTGGCATCTTTTTCATCACCCTCATGAGCGTCGACAGATACCTGGCGATAGTGCACGCCATTTTTGCTATAAAGATGCGCACAAGGTCCCTTGGAGTATTGGCGGCTGTGGTGACATGGGTGGCTGGGCTCCTGGCCTCGTTCCCGGAGGTGGGCTTTCTAAGAGCACAGCAGTATAACAACACCATGTACTGTGCCCCTTCATATGAAAACAACTCAGAAAACGATAGCAGCAACTGGTGGATGGTTTTCGGCCTGTTAAAAATGAACATCCTGGGTTTGGCGATTCCGTTGGTCATCATGACCTTCTGCTACAGCCAGATCGTACGGACGCTCCTGTCCAGCCATACGTCCAAGAAGCAGGCCATTCGTTTGATCGCGGTGGTGGTGTCTATTTTCTTCTGCTGCTGGCTGCCCTACAACGTCACGTGCTTCTTTCACGCCTTAGAGCTGATGAACATCTACACGTCATGCAACCACAGCCGTCACATACGGATTGTGTTGCAGGTGACGGAGGTGATCGCATACGGCCACAGCTGCATCAACCCCGTGCTCTATGTGTTTGTCGGGGAGAGGTTCAGGAGGCAGCTGCTCAAGCTGATAAGCAGGTCGCCCTGCAGGCTTTGGCCTGTGGTCAGGAGATGCATCCCATCTCAGGACAGGCCCAGGGGCTCCATGTATTCACAGAGCACCAGCCTTAATGAGCGCTCCACAGTTGTGTGAATGCGTGAGTACTCACGCTTGTGCTAGTGGTGTATTCCTTGGCAGTGTAAGCCTGAATACGGGTCCCTTATATGCTTTGATCATCCTCTCATGACGGAAATGTCGTTGTAGTAATGTGTGTGTGTTTGGTAGTTATTTAAGATACTTAAGATGATAATTGAACACGTTAATGCCAATGCTTGTACTTGACCATGTAAGGGAATAAAACCAACATACAATCGTCTGCCATTCGGCTGTCCATGTTAAAGACTACGCTCAAAACAAAAGGGGATGGACCATTTACTATTAGGGCTCCTTCCCTCTGGAACGGAGATCAGGGGTGCAGACTTCTATTTATTCATACTTTTAACATTGTGCTATTCGCATTTGCTTTTCTGTTTTTAAATTTTTATTGTATGTTTTATCATTTACATCTTTTTCGTATTTGAATCATCCATTTTTATGTAACTCAATTCTGATTTCGTAAATATCTTTGTCAAATTACGACAATCCAATTGTCTTGATATGAAACATGCACAAATAAAGTTATTTTTATAGTTCTTTGGACTTCAAGAGATATATTTATATGAGATAGTTTGACGGACATCAACTATCATTTCTAGACCACCGATGCAGCCATTATTATAGCCAAAACAGAAAAAATTGCCTTGATGGAATTAGTTGAGAAATTTCTATCCACATTGTAATGTGGATTTCATTTTATGTTATATGTCTTAGGCAAGGACTGCATGCAATATAACAATGATGTGGACCTACAAGGACCTTGAGCAACATGTCACATGCACAATTCTTATTTTTTCATTTCATATATGCTTGCAATTGATATATAGCAATGAATCCCAAGTATCGATAAGAATACACTGCATATCTGATAATGACACAGAATTTGTATTGCATGCATGTCGTGGAAAAATGTGTCGCAACAATAATATCACAAATCATATATCCTTCTTTACTTTAGTTAATTTGATACGCTTTGTATAGAGCCTCCTTGCATCTAGAGGTCGCTTCCTTCCTCTCTCCATTTTAAAGGTGTTGTGTTAGTTTGCAATGTGTCACTACTGTGGACGTGATGTATTGTCAAATGGGTGCTAGTTACGACCACGACCACCCCTTACGCAACCACCAAGTTTTATCTTCTGCTTCCTTACATCACACCTCAATAGTTTAGCTTGTGATGATCCCTTTAGCTTTTATCTTCTGCTATCTTATATCACACCTAAATAGTTAAGACCGTGACCATCCCTTTTGGTCAGCTTTTGAGGATCCCTTTTAGTTTTACCTTCTGCCTTCTTATATCATACCACAATAGTTGAACTTGTGAGAACCCTTTTGGTTTTATCTTGTTTCCTTAAATGACAACCTTGAAAGCATGAGAGGAAGTATGTTAGAACCACGAACTGTGAAACTTGTCAGAGCCCACTTTGGTGACAAACAGTTGGTACAACATTTTATAAGAAATGATACAGGAGTCTATGGCTATTTGTGGCTTCTTCGATGAAAATGTATTTATAAGTGACAGCAATTGTAGGCAAACTGAGTTTATTCTATACCCTTACTTCACTTTGCAAGTCATTGCCGTTTCTCCCTGAAAGGCCTCTGAGTTACAGGTAAAACCATTTCCTATGGAGTTCATTAGATGGACATCTATCCTGAGATAAGAATCTCAATGGCTATAGAGACCCTACTGGGGCTAGTGCAAACAGGGACAAGACATGAAACCACATTACATTTGGGCATTTAGCAGACCCATTTATCCAAAGCTACTTAGAATAAGTACATTTGTCAGAAAAAAGAGAAACACCAATATGTCGGTCTATAAGGATGTTCATAGAACCAAGAGCCAAGCACTAACAAATGTTACGTTTACCCCTTCCGCATATACAACAAAGCTAGCTAGGATAAGATGCTACACAATGCTAAGTACTATTTTTAAGTGCAAGGACATACAACATACAATAAGTGCGCAGACTCTGCGTACATTAAATACCAGGACGTACAACATACAATAAGTGTGTAAGAGGGACAAGAGGGGTTGGCTATATGCAGAGTCTACATCAGCAATGGGACAAACAAGTCGCCGAAGGTAAGGAGGAATGTCTGGTAGCAGGTGCAAGTATGTTTGGATTTTATTTCATATTTGTCCACAATATGATCCATTGTTGGCACCTCATCAATGCAAACACTTCCATATTGTGCTTTGGTGTCTGATTAGTGCCAACAGGAAACAGGACTCAGAGAGACCATCATGCCATCTCTAACCAACTGTCCTCCTATCTCTCACATAACAACCTGCTTGACCCTCATCAGTCAGGCTTCAAGAAGGCACACTCCACTGAGATGGCTCTCCTAGCAGTGACTGAGTCACTCTGTGCTGCCAGAGCCTCATCCCTCTCATCGGTTCTCATTCTCCTCGACCTGTCTGCAGCATTTGACACCGTGAACCACCAGATCCTCCTCACCACTCTCGCCGAATTTAGCATTGCTGAGTCTGCCTGATCCTGGTTCACATCCTACTTGACAAATCGCACCTAACAGGTAACATGGAATGGCTCCTTGTCCAAACCTTGCACACTTGACACTGGTGTCCCTCAAGGCCCTGTACTGGGGCCCCTTCTGTTCTCCCTCTATACCAGATCTCTGGGCTCTGTAATTACATCACACGGCTTTTCCTATCACTGCTATGCTGACGACACTCAACTATTCCTCTCTTTCCCCTCCTCTGACAAAGCCCTGATTGCAACACGTATATCTGAATGTCTGGCAGACGTCAGCACTTGGACGACTGCCCATCACCTGAGGCATAACCTCAACAAGACTCATGCCAGGGAAAGATTGCCCACACATGGACTTACTGGTCACTGTCGAGAACATCACTGCATCTCCTTCTCCAACTGCCAGAAACCTGTACAATCAGTACTGGACAATCAGTTATGCTGCAACACAAACATCAGCGCGGTGGCCCGTTCCTGCAGAATTGCACTCTACAACATCCGCAGGATCCGGCCCTTCCTCACAAGGGAAGCAGCTCAGCTCCTAGTCCAAGCGCTGGTCATCTCCTGCCTCGACTACTGCAACTAGCTCCTGGCTGGACTACCTGCCTCCACAATTAAACCTTTGCAGCATATCCCAAATGCTGCAGCGCACCTACCTGAATTCTCACATGTGATCCCCTCCTGGACCTCCACTGGCTCCCTGTAGTAGCTCGCAATAGATTCAAGATGATGGTACTGGCATACAAGGCGGTCGATGAAACTGCCCCTGCCTACCTCCAAGCGTTAGTCAAACCACACACCCCGGCTTGATCGCTACGCTCGACTACCTCAGCTGGACGTCTGGTATCGCTAAGCGCAAGCAAAGGTCTATCAGCGAAGTCACTACTCTTCTCTGTTTTGGGACCACAGTGGTGGAATGAGCTCACTACCGATGTCAGGACCGCAGAGTCGCTCACCAGCTTCCGTCAAAGACTCAAAACTTGTGTAATAAGCGGGATAATGTATAGAACGTCGCCAGTCATCATCAAAAATAAGCCCCTTCAGGGCAAAGCAAGACGCCTCCGCCTCCAAAAAGGCTAAAATCTGTCACATGACCGCAGGGTAGGTAACTTAAATTGTTATGTATATCAAACTAACGTTAGTAAAACACATTTCTCTGATAGGGTTATGGTTAGGGTTAGGGTTACGGTTAGTGTTACGCTTAGGGTTAGGAGTCAGCGTGCAAGTTTGCCTAACAGGCTGCCTGGCCAATCCTAGTGCTTGAGGCGGGACTTTTTCTGGATTCCCCCTACGAGAAACACATTCGCCGGTCCACCCTGTCGGGGCTTATTTTCCCGATAATAACCGGCGTTCTATACATTATCCATTAAGTAACAGCCACTGCATCACTCACATCCTGTAGCTATCACAACCTTATAAAAAAAAAATCTATAATGTACGACTAAAGTGAACGCTCCAAATTATATTATTATACTATTTCTTGGATTGATTAAAACTGTGAATTTTTTTTAAGAAAGAGACAGTTCTTCATAATAGGAAGTATTAACTGAGGTCACTGTCTCTCACTTCCTCTTTTCTACTTCTACTGAAACACACACACACACACACACACACACACACACACACACACACACACACACACATTGCTGAGCATCGATAATGCTCAGCAGTACGTAAGTCAGAATGATTGATGTTTGACAGACTGCAACAATGCATGCAGCTTCAGTCTGAGCTCCCCTCGGACACTGGCTTGAGGTCATATTATTGGACTTTCTCCTTTCAACATTGGACATTGGAGGATGAATATGAACAGGTACAGGTTTAATTGTAATTCATATTTTTGTTAAATGATAACTGATGATGTCCATCAGATGATAAATAATGTTTTCTGTATGTCAAACTAAATGCTGTTGACTTTTTATATCGATCTATACATCTATATTGATAAATCTCTCTTATATATTTATATTTATAGACAATATAAATGTATGTACGTATATAGATTACAAATGTTAAACACGTTACGCTGCGTTTCAGGGTAGAACAAATGAGTAACCATTAGCAGAACAAGGAAAATGCATGATTTCTGCTTGGTATTATGTATCCTTCTAGACTAACGGCCTAGATGTGCTCTACTAATAATTTGATTGGACAGTGCCACTGCCCATACAAAAAAGGGTTATGAAACAAATAGTAAGGACATATTTCAAGCAAAACATAACACAGGAAATGCAACAAGAATTTACTTTTTTTTATTACTTATAAGCTTTTCCTTCTAGAAGCCAAGCATTGCTGTGAAATTACTCATTTAGGCCCCCCATCTTCCCAATGGGATGTCTCACTGTTACACATGCAAATTATTTCCCCTAACACAGTGATTCGATTACTAGCGAAAATTTGAATTGTTGAAGTCGACGTCACCAATATACAGTATATCTACATTTATCCATCTATCTATCTATCTATATACATTATATCTTATGGGTATTTGTGCCTTTATCGACTAACTGGGTAAAATCACCTATTGAGTACTTGTTTAGGATATGATAAAACAGTTTTGTCAATGAATACACAGTAACTAGGAACTACTCTCCACTCAATAACTCCCTTGTGTCGCCCTCAGGACTTATGATTTCTCCTTTGGGAATACAACTGAAATACCCACCGATGCAGGTGAATCCCCCACTGATTACTTTGACTACAACGACTATATGAACGAAATAGAACCATGCGACTACGGGCGTCCCACCACCTACATTCTACCGGCTCTCTACTCTCTCCTGTTCATCCTGGGCCTCTCAGGAAACGTCCTGGTGGTGTGGGTGATCGTGGCTGGTGTGCGGCTCCGCAGCATGACCGACGTCTGCCTTCTCAACCTGGCCATCGCCGACCTCCTGCTCCTCAGTTCCCTTCCCTTCCTGGCCCACCAAGCAGGAGACCAATGGAGCTTTGGGGACGCCATGTGCAAGGTGGTGTTGGGAACCTACCATGTCGGTTATTACTCTGGCATCTTTTTCATCACCCTCATGAGCGTCGACAGATACCTGGCGATAGTGCACGCCATTTTTGCTATAAAGATGCGCACAAGGTCCCTTGGAGTATTGGCGGCTGTGGTGACATGGGTGGCTGGGCTCCTGGCCTCGTTCCCGGAGGTGGGCTTTCTAAGAGCACAGCAGTATAACAACACCATGTTCTGTGCCCCTTCATATGAAAACAACTCAGAAAACGATAGCAAATGGTGGATGGTTTTCGGCCTGGTAAAAATGAACATCCTGGGTTTGGCGATTCCGTTGGTCATCATGACCTTCTGCTACAGCCAGATCATACGGACACTCCTGTCCAGCCAGACGTCCAAGAAGCAGGCCATTCGTTTGATCGCGGTGGTGGTGTCTGTTTTCTTCTGCTGCTGGCTGCCCTACAATGTCACATGCTTCTTTCACGCCTTAGAGCTGATGGACATCTACACGTCATGCAACCGCAGCCGTCACATACGGATTGTGTTGCAGGTGACGGAGGTGATCGTATACGGCCACAGCTGCATCAACCCCATGCTCTATGTGTTTGTCGGGGAGAGGTTCAGGAGGCAGCTGCTCAAGCTGATAGGCAGGTCCACCTGAATTCAAAGAGCAGTAGCCCAAATGAGCCAAACCTAATTGTCCATGCCAAGTACTACACTCAAAACAAAAAGGGATGGATCATTTACTGTTAGGGCTCCTTCCCTTTGAAACAGTCTACCTGAGAAGATCAGGGTTGCAGAGTCCTGTTTAATTACACTTTTAACATTGTACTATTCGTAAGTGCTTTCCGGACTTCTAACTGTTTTAACGTGTGTTTTATCGTTTACTTATTTTTCGTATTTTACTCATAGTTCTCATACTCATACTCTATCCGGATTTTGTAAATATTTTTGTAAAATGACGACAATCCAAATGTTGCTGTTACCCTGTCTTGATACGAAGCACTTACAAATAAAGATATTTATATTGTATTTTGGACTTCAAGCCAATAAGAGAGTTTTTATCAAATATCATATCTAGACAACCAAGAAAGGAGTCTGGAGTATGTCTATTCGAGCAACAAGACATTCAAATATCGCAATGTATGTTTTGTCCTAGCCACAGATTTCTTTCTAAAACATCTTTAATTTTTCTCTTCAAATTTCACTCCATACTTTTGAGTGCTTTGACCGTTGATAAGGCCTAGAAGACCCAGAAGAAGAATGTTATATTTAGAAAGGGTTAAGAACAATACAAGCACCAAAATATCGACTCAGATCCTGAATAAATGTCTTTGTCATTTCAGGTTTCACTGTTAGAATTGGTGTATTGCATAGAGTCTGAACACGGAACAACAACAACTTTCTATTAATCAGGAATCAAACATTGATTTTATCCCTGCCAGCATAAAGCTTCAGGACTTGGGCCAACTGATACCCGCGTTGACGCTTTTTGCTTAGCCAATTGAGCTGAACGTTGCTATGTATTTCTGCACTTCTTCAAAATATTTTCCTTCAAACTATTAAAGGAGGAACTACCCCATTTACAGTTATTAAAGCTTCCCTTTTTCCTTTATAATAATTAACTTGCTTTTTGTTTTCTTTTCTCATTATTTTCCAGGGCTTCTAGCTAATTTAAATTATGGGGGGCCTCAAATCAATGATTTGAATCTTCGATAGAAAGACATCTAGTCAATGTCTTTAATAGTTGAATAGTTGTGTCTGGTAAATTGTGTGTGCCTAACACTGAGCAATTCAATTGGGAGAAGAGGGGCTAGAAGTAGAAGTAAAAGCTTTTATCTACTCATTTTCATAGTAGAGCACATTCTAAGCTGTTAGTCTAGGATACACACCACACTTCTTTGCTGATAATGACTCTCCTTTAGGCTGATGCCATGGAGCTAAAGATAATTATGTCTTATGAAAGCCGTGCCCCCACTTGACACATTTCCTTCCTGGTATCATTCCTTCAGTGGGTTCATGCTAGCTTTGATAAAGTTGCTTTTATAAGAACAGTAAGGTAATTTCAAATGCAATGTTTCAAACAGAGCTCAACAATTAACAATGTGTTTTATGTGCAACTCGGAAATCTGTCTTGCTGGCTTCTGCTCTGGCTATCTTCCAGTACAGGTGTGACATTGGAGTGTGTGTATAAGTTATGTAACTTGACAGTTAATCATTCTATTTTAGACTTGCTGGAACTTTGTGTAACTTTACTAATGCAGAAGGCATGGCTGAGGCTTTTTTAACTGTTAACAAGTCATAGCCTTGATGATGCCTTTAAGAATTAGTTTTTGTTTGGTTTTTGCTACGGGTGGAGCTCCAGTGATGATGGGGAGAAAAGCTGCTCCGAACGGCGTACCGTGATGGCGTCATATTTTCTGCTATGCTGATTGGCTGAAGGAGTTTGTCTGTCAAGGCAAGTACTCCCGCTGTCTGATAGACCTCTGAAGACTCTGAAAAGTCCCGCCTCCGAGGCTCCCGGTTCCCTCAGTCAAATGTCTATGGGAAATAACACGGGGTTTATGAATGATCGTACATAACAAACTCTGTAGGTGGCGAAGAAGTAAAAGCTGCGTCACGTTTTCAACTACACACATTTTCCATCTAGTTTCGACTGGGTTTTTGGATTGTCGGTGCCGTTAAAGAAGTAAACGATTATTAATGCTACTTTAACGGCACCAAAAATCCATAAACCCAGTTGAAACTAGATGAAAAGTTGAAAACGTGACGCAGCTTTTACTTCTCCGCCATCTACAGAGTTTGTTATGTACGATCATTCAAAAACCATTCAATCATTTAAAAATGTTATTTCCCATAGACATTTCACCGAGGGAACCGGGAGCCTCGGAGGCGGGACTTATTCTAGGTCTATCAGACCATAGGGCTACATGAGCTGAGTATTGTGTTTTATTTTTTATAAGATGTCTATGTATCAGACAGCGGGATTACTTGCCTTGACAGACAAACTCCTTCAGCCAATCAGCGTAGCAGAAAATATGATGCCGTCACAGTACGCCGTTCGGAGTGGCCTTTCTCCCCAACATCACTGGATCTCCACCCGTAGCAAAAACCAAACAAAAACAAATTCTTAAAGACATCATCAAGGCTATGACTTGTTAACAGTTAAAAAAGCCTCAGCCATGCCTTCTGCATTAGTAAAGTTACACAAAGTTCCAGCAAGTCTAAAATAGACTTCAAGTCTAAAATTTAGACTTGCTGGAATCTAAAATCTAGACATTTGACCAAGGGAACCGCAGCCTTGGATGCGGGACTTATTCTTCAGAGGTCTATTACGAGACTTCTCGTGATGCTGGTAGCAATGCTTACAACCTGCATCAATTGAAAGAAGCGATATGCCCTGCGCTCCAATACCCCTACTAACATACTATTTAGTATGCCAGAAAAAGATTTAGTATGAATGTTGGTTTAAGGTACTTAACCTGTGCATGCGTGCGATAGGATATCAACTAGACGCACGATGCATCTCCACGTGTAGTGTACTTTACTCAGTATTTTTTATGTTGACTCATCATCGTAGGACATTTCCCTTTGTCAGATTCCTTGTTTTTGGTTGTATTCGTTTTTAAAGCTCCCGGAAGATCTGCTGCGTCATGTTACGTCTCTTGTAGTTTTCACCACTTGTACTTGGCAGGCAACAGGTTCAAAGATCGTATTTTCCCGTTATTCTACAGATTATGATATACACATGATATATGGTCTGTTGAATACAAATGTTTCAAAAGGAAGCATTTCACATACCTGCGCAGCCACGCCCCCCCCCCCCCCCATTCTGCCCTAGCACGGCTGGCTGTCAACGAGGCGGATTTGGCACCACCTTGTGGTGTAACTATTTACAACAGATGTGTGCAGATAATAACCCTATTATATATATTAGGGTTAGGGACACATTGATGTTAACATAGTAGTAGTCTCTGCCACAAGACAGGATACCTAAAGTATTTTAGAATGACACTTTGGGGAAGTAAGTGGTGTTTACTGCGAAATTTCGCTCTGACACACGCAAGTAGTCACCTCATGTTCCATGTACGTTTAATGGCAAAGTAACGAGAGGACAAAAATATATTTACAACAGAATAATGTGTAAACACATTATGCCTTTTCTGTACAAAGAAATATACATGCAAAAAAAAAAAAAAAAAGACATTCAAATATGACATTGCTGCAGTCTTGTACTATAATGTATCAAATATGTCAAAAGTTATGAGGTTTACATCCTGGACACGAGCCTGCTCCTCCTCTCTGTACATGTTTACACAACGACCAACACACGGGGCTTTCCAAAGGCGTCTCTGTCCCGGGCCTCCAGGTGTGCACCAGGACAGAGCTTAGTTATGGAAATCCAACAATCTCACTGTTTTCATACTTTTGGGAAACACCCAGACCAACGTCAATAAATAAAAATAAAAAAAAGGACAAGACGCGAAGGTCTTGAAACTATACACGTATATTAACAGACAAAGAATACGAATATACACGTCGGACCGACTGAAGTGTTCCACGACGTCATCGGTCTTTGAAGATGAGCCCAGAACACAAGGTGGTGTTTTGAAGAGCTCACTGGACTGGCACACATAAAGAAAAAGAAAAATAAAAAGATACCAGTTCTCAAGGACTTCAATGTGTTTCAAATGAAAATGAGTGCAAAATATAGAGTCGAGATAACCCGATGTATTGATTTTCTTTTTTGGAGGTGGGAGGTTCTGGTGTTTGGGGGGCGGGCTTAGTATACAGCCCTGACAGAGAGGGGAGGTGATTGGAAGTCTCTGGGGTCACTCTGAGGCTACAGAGCAGTGTGAATCCCAGTTATTCAAAAGACAAATAGCGCTTGGTGAAGATTGTCTACCAAGTCTGGTGGCCCTGGGGGGGGGGGGGGGGGGGGTCGCGGGGGGGTGCAGAACAAAAACACTGAAACACACATTGGCATCCATCTACACAAAGCAATCGAAAATCACATAAGAAGAATTTTGTGCACAGCTTCGGAAAACGTAAAAGTAATAGCCACCACAAACACTCCTTGGGACATCCAGAATAAATACAGCCAAACTGAACCAATGTAAACCCATATACCTCTACGGTCTGAGTGGTCTTCTATAATTTAATAAGATAAATCATAACACATTTTAGCAGGAAAAAAAGGGTAAAGAATACTCAACTTTGGTTTCGTAACAGAAAAGAAAAAAAAACACATTGGCGCATTGACAAACTGTTGAAAGCATAAGTGCATATATAATATAGATACACATTTTTCTTATACATTATCTCTTAAACACCCTCTGTTTTTTAAGGGTTGCAAGATATAATACTGAACTTAATACATAAGACTTAACACAATACGGACATCTACAGTATCGCAGTACTAGATACGTACATGCCTTTTTTTTCCCAAAGAATACAGCTACAAAACAAGTCTTCATAAATAGTTGCATAAAGGTTAAAGCTGCAACATTGCACGTGGTAACCAACACAAAATACGAGTGCAGTTCTAGTAGCGCTGTCGGCTCACCGTCAGTGTCCAGCCACCGCAGAGAATGAGGGAGCCTTATTTCAATTTTTTTCTTTCTTATTGCTCCATGACTCCATTCTTCTTCAACGGATCAGACTCACGCATGAAACGCCGCGTTTGCGTCGGTTTGGTGACAAATTCTTCAAAATGAATATGGAAGGCAGGAACATATTATTTACAAAATAAGGCGGATGCACTAAGAAACATGAATCGATGAATCGATTTCTCTCCAAAAAAAAAGTGTTTTTCTTCTTCTTCTGCTCCTTCTCCTGTTCATGTAGTCACTTAGTGTAAGTGTGTCACTTAACTATAAAATAGTTTAAACTGAAACAGGGGGGGGGCCTACGGTAAGCAAACTATTGCATTGAATGAAACGACAGCATATCTTCGGGAAAACTAAAACAAAACAGGGTTTTGGTCTTTATATTTAAGTGGAAGGGAACCGTTTTGTTCATGCAACTCGCTTCTATCTATTATTGTTTTGTTTTGCCTGGATCGCTGCTTTCCAAAAGTTGTGTCTTTAAAGATAATTCAGTTTTTCGTCCAACACTGTACATGTATTGTTTTACAAAAAAAGTTCTCTCTCTCTCGATACAAATGACAAACATATATTCTTGTGTTCAACCAAAACCGACCTGAATTCGTTTTTTTCCCCCCTTTCCCACCTATACAGTATTGTTCTTTCCTCTTTACTTATTTATATATTTTAAACACCGTCTGACAACCAAAGACTAGCACACGCTGGCTCTTTTGAGAAAGCTCGCTTCTCTCCCTGCTAATGTCTTATGTTTGAAACGGGAAAAACTTCAAACAGTTCCTCTCATTGTTGTGCGGGCATACGACCATATGCCAATGGAGTGTTTGGGACGAGGGCCACAGAGGACCACGAAGAAGTAGGTTGAGATGATAAAGAAAGGAGAGGGGGGGGGGTAGTGGGGATCGATCGGGGGGGGGGGTATTTCAGCAGAGGTCAGTCAGTCAGACAGCAGCAGCAGCAGGACATTTCATGGCTGAGTGAGGAGGCGTGTGTGTGTGTGTGTCGGTGTGAGTGTGTGTGTGTGTGTGTTAGTGGGGGGGCGGGACGAGGACATCACCTCGTATCCGAGAGGTGTTCTAGTTACGGGGGTGGGGGGGGGGGGGGGGGGGGCGGGCGACGTGTCTTCAGCAGCTGCAGCACCACCCGACCTCCACCCGACCTCCTTGTTGTGACGTCACAACCCCGGGGGCCGCGGCCAAAATCAGGCGTGGTCGAGGAGGCGGCTGTGGAGGAAGTGCTGCGTGGCGGCGACGGGACGCACGTCCGTCTGGTGCTTCCGCCGCTCGATGAAGGAGATGAGGCGGGAGGTGTCCAGGTGGACGTCCCCCGCTGGCGGCGGCGGCGGCGGCGGGAGGAGGGGGGCGGCGGCGGCGGCGCGCGGGGCGCCGGGCCGTCTGTCGGCGTCGCGGGGCTGCAGCCACGGCGAGCGCAGGCAGGCGCCGGCGCCGGGCCGGGCGGCGGGCTCGCTGCGGAGCAGCGTGCGCACAAAGTCGCGGGCGGCGGCGCTCACGCCCTGGAAGTAGTCGCGCGGGAAGCTGAAGTCCAGCCGGCACACGTTCAGGCACGTCTCCTCCACGCTGTCGTCCAGGAAGGGCGAGGCCCCGCTCAGCACCACGTAGGTCACCACCCCTGAGGAACGCATTTCGTCACGCCACGTTAACGGAGAGACCTCCGGCGATTTTTTTTTTTTAACCCCGTTATTGTTTTCCCGAGGGTCACACCCCGTGTTGAGGGAAGTAAAAAAAAACAGACTAAAATTGATTCGGACCAAGCCGGAGATCTGCACTGGCTGCCGGTGTTCTGTCAATTTCTGCTACCCATCAGATTTTGCTACCTGTGGTTCTGTGGTTCTGCGCATGACGACGCTATTGAGTATTGGTGTAAAATACACATGTATTTTGTACCCCTGAAATCTCCAATAAAGACGTTATAATACAGTATCAAAATGTGCTCCCCGTATTCTTACAGTGTACATGGAGTGAGTAGTCGTTTAAAATAACATGTTTCTGTAGTGGGAGCATTGTTTGATAGAGGCAGTTGGTCAACAGATTAAATACGCTACCAAACACATAAGGTAGCACTTTTTGATAGGGTAGCATGATTCTATAGACTCTGATACTGTATTATAACGTCTTTATTGGAGAGTTAAGGGGTACAGTATGTATATTTTACACCAATACTACACCGCGGATCAATAGTGTCGTCATGCGCATGTGCAGAACCACTAGGTAGCAAAATCTGACAAGGGAGCAGAAATTGGCAGAACACCAGCGCTACGGAATAGCTATAACGCTAACCTATGGGGGCAAGCTCTTTATCCGCTTTTGGGGCCTCTAAACACATTCAGAAAACCATTCCAAGACCTGTGTAACACCAGTTGGTTCCTTACGAGACACCACCGTGCTTGTTTAACTCAAATAGTGTGGCGAAACAGTATAAACTTTGGGTTTTTTGCATGTAAACACTCGCCACAGATTACCCCGTTGACATATCAGTGCACAGGTTAAACCAGCCATCACACACACACTCACACACTCCGAGATCACCTGCATGGCTACATGGAGCGCCAGCTTCACGTATCATTATCTGTGTTCGAAATCATCCCCTAATCACTATTACTATTTCTATTATTACTATACTACTCACTATTCCCTATATAGTGTTTATGATATAGTGAACTATATAGGGAACGAGCAAACGAGAATTCGGACACTACGCTGGACATTTCTAAACGTCATTTGCGTCAGTAAACGCGCCCGCATTGCATTGTGGTATACGGGAGTAACATGTAGGGAACATCGTATGTTCACTCAAATTTTGGGTATTTTATCGTCCACTATATAGTGAATGAAATTAAACACTGAGAATTCGAACACCACTACAAAATGGCGAGCACCCTATATAGGGCACTATATAGGGCACTATATTGTCCCTGTGTTTGGCGGACCCCAGTAAACGTCACCTAGGCGGCGGTGTGCATCAATTGACATCGTTACAGTCACGTTCCCTTTATTTTCCCCCTCGTGTCTCGGCTTTTGATCACAACGCACCCAAGCTCCACATGTCGGCCATGAGCGAGGCGGGCTGACCCAGGACCAGCTCCGGGGCGGCGAACTCTGGGCTGCCGAGGAGCGGGTGGACGTAGGAGGAGGGCGGCTCCAGCTGGACCGCGTCGCCAAAGTCCGTGAGCTTCACCGTGGGCTGGGAGGAGACGTGCTCCACCACCAGGTTCTCCGGCTGAGGGGTGACGGGGGTCGGGTGGGGTGGGGGGCGGGGCGGAGGAAGGGAATTAATAGAGCTGCACGTTAGCAATATCCAATTCATGGATGGACTTACACTCATCACACAGATTAGGGAAAGACTGCGTGCGTGTGTGTGTGTGTGTGTGTGTGTGTGTGTGTGTGTGTGTGCGCGTGTGAGCTCCGTACCTTGACGTCCAGGTGTGCTATCCTCCAGCTGTGCAGGTAGTGCAGAGCCTCCAGGACGTCCCGCAGGTAGAAGGCCACCTTCTCCTCCGTCAGGCTTCCCCAGCTCACGATGTAGTCCAGCAGCCGGCCCTGCTCCGCCCTAACACACCACCGCCACACCGTGAACGTTAAGAGACAGGGAGACGGCACGCAGAGTGGACCACGTTCAGGTGCGTTCACACATAAAAAAATGAAGGTGCGGCGCGAATCCATGCAGAGTCAACGCAAAGGAGAAAGAAACGTTGTTCACAAGAGAGCCCCTCCTCCGGTATGTTTCAAAAGACTCAAGCTTATCGGTGTGCGAGCGCACACGAGCGTCCCCTTCTCTGAGGGGACACTGCTTGTGAGTGTGACCTCGACGAGCAGTACACAAGTTTGAGTGTGGTGCAAATATTCGTTTCGCCTTTTTTTTTTTTACGGTTGATTACTAAGAATTTTAGTGAAGATGCTGTCCAACTTCTTCCCAACAATTGATTGATCTAGTTTGGGTCGTGGATATCAAACCGAACATGCAGCACTGATTACAGTATGAGCCACTGTATGGCACTAATGGGTGGTTTATAGCTAGTGTGAAGGAGAGGGTGGGTGATGGAGATCAACACAAAGACACACAAGCAAAGGGAAATATTTAACTAAAACGTGAAAAAGGGTATCAAAAAAGGTCAATGGTTTCTATGAACATCCTTACTGTACCGACAGCTATATATTGTTTATCTTCTGACAAATGTACTTATTGTAAGTCACTTTGGATAAAAGCGTCTGCTTTAATGCTCTGAACGTAAATGTATCACATTCGTTTTTTTAACATCCAACCGACAAAACATGACAACACAAAAGAAAGGCAAAATGTGCAAACTAAAAGAATAGTAGAATAGAAAACTAAAGTAGAAGAGCGAATGGGGGGGGGGGTACTCACATCTCCAGGACGAGCACGTAGCTGGTGGCCGTCTGGTAGGTGTCCAGCAGCCCCACCAGGTTGGGGTGGTCCAGGGACTGCAGCAGCCTCACCTCCCGCAGAACCTGCTCCCGCCGCAGCAGCCGCTTGTTCACGTGCTTGGCCACCACCGAGCGCTTGCTGCCGCGCTGCTCGCACCGCTTGGCCACCGAGAACCGGCCCCTGGGGGAACCGACACAAAGGGGGAGGGGGGGGGGGGACGACGGTGGTCAGTAGAGAAAGGCCCAGTTCCATTTCTCTCCCCTTGACAAGAACACTTTGCTTTGAGTGCCCTTAGCTGCAAGTCAGCTACCGAGCTGGCTAGTGTTCAAGGGTTGATTTTTAAGGGAAAAACAGGACTCCCTCTTGCTCCCCTAAGTATTGGGACACCCTACTCCTTCGCGGGAACGCGCAAAATCTAGGGTTAGGGCTCCGATCTAGGGGAAGGGGGGGAGAATCGGGACAGGGCCTAACAGTAGAGTTCGCACCGTAGCCGGTCGACGAGTATGAGTAGGAGCGCCAGGGCCGTGGTGTCATGCTCGGGTTTTTCTGCACGTGCGCACACTGTAAACAGGTCCAAGCCCTGGAGCTCCACCGCAGGCGCCGAGCGCGTCACGTCCCCTCCGTCTCTTCCACCTCGTGGGACCCAGTCTCTCCTTCATGCATCTCTACACAGCTGCCGGCAATCACCATCAGCATCGGCAATCGGCATCAGCTCCCTCTATATCAACCCCCGGTCCTCCAGACGATCCTAACAGACCTTGAATAGTTTGTATCGTCTTGTGGCCCCGCTGTATGATCCTCCTTTCCGAAGAACTGTCCAGTCCGCCCCGTCTAACCCGTGTTTCCTTGTTCTTCAGTTCCATGCTCCTCAGCCCCTCCGTCAGGACTCCCCTGCACCCATACCGGATTCCCACCATTCTCTAGCCGCCCCCCCCCCCCGGTCTGTCCTGTGTCGTGCTTTTGGGTCGACTACCTTCCCCCCCCGTGATCATAACAGAGTACTGGACCGGGAGTGAGATGTACAAAGGAACGTTTCGTGGAGCCCCGGGGTGAGGCCAGGGAGACAGAACGAGAGGGGGATATGTGTGTGTGTGCGTGTGTGTGTGTGTGCGTGTGGTTATTTTTAAATTTTCTTTTACATAACACATTTCCCAGTATATACATATGAATGTTACCTTCCCAGCTCACTGGTCTCGGTGTAGTAGGACTCAAAGCTGCTCTTCCAGACAAATTCACTCCTGTCATCTGAGGCTCCTGGGAAAGCAGAGTTCAGTCTCACATTATACACTAGTACAAGTCAAAGATAGTCTGTATCTTCTGAGAAAGCAGACTACATCTCCCGAACTAGACTAGTACTAGTTTATAGACGGTTATTAATAATGCTTAATTCATTCTCATTATGCTATCTCATTTAAAATCGAGAATCAACAGGTTTAACTTTTGACAACCCCCCACCCAGCCCCCCCCCCACCTACCTAGGACCCTGAGGCTGGCGGAGGAGGTGACGGAGCCCGAGACGTTGGTGGCGATGCAGGTGTACACGCCGGCGTCCTCCACCGAGGCGCCCAGGATGTTGAGCACCGCCTCCCCAGTCTCGCTGAAGGGGGAGGGGGGGGGGGGGGGGGCAGGGGGGCGGAGGGAGTAGCGTTACGGTGGGTGGGTGGGGGGGGGGGCGGCACCGCCTCTTGAATCAGTGTGAAGCCATGAACACTTAAATCCATCCACCCATCCAAGCTCTTTCAATGAATTTCCACTTCAACCGTAATATGCAGTGGATAAATAAATAAAAATTAAATTAATTAATTAATTAATTAAATAAAATAAATAAATAAAATAAAATAAAATAAAATAAATAAAATAAAATAAATAAATAAACAATAAATAAAAAAAAATTCAGACCATTTCAGAAAATTTCGGAAGAACAAAACCAGGTAAGGTGTTCTTTTTTTGCTATCAATATTAATGTCATTTAAAAAAAAAAAAAATAAACCTCTACAATAACATTCACATTCAGACGCAAAGCGATTTTCCTCCCGGTTGACGATGAAGTCGCGGGACTGATCGGCCACCTGTAGCTGACGCTGAAGCGGCTGCTGTTGCCCAGGGCGCTGTTGTCGGGGCCGTGCCAGGAGACGGTGGCCCGCGGCCGGCCGCACACCTTGCAGCGCAGGGTGACGTTGTCCCCTCGGTCGCACGCCACGTCGGACACGGGCACCAGGAACTCAGGGGGCGCTGGGGGTGGGGGGGGGGGAAGGTCAAAGGTCGACATTGAATCGTGAAATCTTTGTTGGTTCTTTTCTTAATTCAATTGTTTTTAGAAATGCCATTATCCATTTTTAAGTTTTTTGGGTCCCGAGAAATGAAAAGGGAGCACACCCTTGACTATTAAGATCGGACATTTTACCAGGTGAAACTAGGTGAACGTACCATCATATATGTAGTTGGGATTCAGAAGCTGAAAAAGACACAGAACAGAGCACAACATTAGTAAAAAAGGGACATGGCTGTGTAACAACAAAAGCAATGAACTCGGTGTTTGGGTGGGTGAGAGGCGCCACCTTGACAGAGACTTTATTGGCCAGGCTGTCCTGCGACTTGCGGAACCCGTTCTCCATCTTGGCCTCCTTCCTGCCCTCCTTGTCTCTCTTCTCTGATTTACGTCGGATACGAAGTGCTGTGTGCCATGATAATGATTTTCTACACACACACACACACACACACACACACACACACACACGCACACACACACACACACACACACACACACACACACACACACACAGGAAATGTGTTATTTTATTGCTTGCTTGGATTTTGAAAAAAAATCTGAAATTCAGAAAAAAAAAACGCGTACTACAAAGTACACATTTGAACTTTAACTCCGCAGCAATCCAACGGAGACAACGTCGAACAAACTCCACCAATAACATTAATCTTCGATTTTAGTTTAGGTTCGTTTCCTCTAAAAAAAACGTAATAATCTCCGATACATGGCAAGTCCCCCCCCCTGGTTGGCCATCAGCGTAACAGTGACCCCACCCCCTCACGACCCCCCCCCCCCATCCCCCCCCCCCATCCCCCCCCCACCCCCCTCACGTACTTGATGGTGCCCTCCGGGAGGTCGGGCGTGACGGAGGCCGAGGTGTGGCCCAGCACGTAGCCGGGGATCCAGCCCTCGGCGGCGGGGCAGTGCTGCGTGGCGGCGCGGTACACCAGGTACATGTTCTGCTGGTTGCTGGCCAGCATCTGCACCACCTCGCCCTGCAGCACGCACACCTCGTCCTCCTTCACCGCCCCGTAGTCCTGGGTCACCAGCATGGTGGACACGGTGCTGCTGCTGCTGCTGCTGCTTTCACTCTGCAGCGGGGGAGGGGGAGACAGAGGGGCTGGGGTTAATACAGATGTGATAGCACACACACTGCAGGGGGTGGTGTTAATACACACACACACACACACACACACACACACACACACTGCGGGGGGGCAAACACACACACTGCTTTTAATCTCCGGGAGCCAAACACAAACACAGGGGGTGGTGTTAATACAGACAGAATCTAACACACACACACACACACACACACACACACACACACTGCAGGGGGGAAAACACAGACTGCTTTTAATCTCCAGGGGGAAAACACACAGACACAGGGGGTGGTATTAATACAGACATATCACACCCATTGCTTTTACTCTGCAGGGGGAATCCCCTTGGTTGTTTCAATATAGGCATGAACACACACACACACGCACGCACACACACACACACACACACACACACACACACACACACACACAAACACACATCAGGGTAGACACGCAGGGTAGAGTTAATACACATACTTAATTGTACTGAAACTGAAGGGAGGTCAGTATTAGTGTACAGGATCTCACCAATCAAACGCTGGATTTGATTGAATCGCATGCAGTGAAGAAAGCGTTACTTTGCAGCACGTTTATTTGTTATCACATAGAGATGTGGTCGTTAGGGGAAATGAGGCTAATAACCAAAATAGCCTGGCATAACGACAAGTCTGTGTTTACTTCTGTGTTTCTGTGTGTGTGTGTGTGTGTGTGTGTGTGTGTGTAGTCGTCTTAACAACAACGGATCCAAATTGAGATCAACTCAATCGCAAACAAAACACAGTAGCTGCATTAATCCTGAAGAAATACTGTTTGTTTGTATGGAGGGAGGGAGGGGGGAGGGGAGGAGGGGGGGAGGGAGAACTTGAGAGGAAGAGGTCGGAGGTGGAAGTCGAGCGTTCCCACACGTTAGAGAAACGGGACAGAAACGCTGCGCTGACAGAACAGCACCTGAAGTGTTTGGGACCAGGCTGCCAACAATGCACTTCGGACAATATCAGCACAGTAGGTGTCAGAGGGGGGCTGGTCGCTTAAAGCAACAGAGAAGACAGTACATCAGGAGAGAAAAAACACTCGACCAGCATGAAGAGAAACGGCCCCGCGGTTAAAAGTTGTTTTACCATTCAGAAACTGTTAGTACGATCCACCGAGCACAACAACGCGCAAATGTCCACACAGGCCGTGCACGCAGAGCGCACACACACAATCCGACACACACACACACACACACAGACACACAAAACAAACTCACACAAACACACACACACACACACACACACACACACACACACACACACACACACACACACACACACACGTGGCCGAGTTAGTGGGCTGAGATAGCAGTTAATATCCAGGGCGCAGCGGCAGTAGTAGTAGTAGTAGTAGTAGTAGTAGTAGCATCAGTGGTATTAGGCATGTGGAAGCGAAGGCAGTGCCCAGAAGAGGAACTGACTGGCCAGCCAGCCAGCCAGCCAGCCTGCCAGCCCGCCAGCCAGCCAGCGAGGCCGTGTTAGTGACCCGCAGCACCGGGCCAGGCGGGAGCCTTGAAGAGGTTGCAGGGTGCGGGGGGGGGGGCGTCGGTGGTGGCGGTGGCGGTGGTGGGTGGGTGGGGGGGGGTCTGCTGGCCTGGTCTTACCCCGTTGCTCTGGGTGGAGTTTATGGACTGCTCGCTGGTGGAGGAGCAGGTGCTCATGCGGTCCTGGTCCTTACTGTGACCCGAGTGGCAGCGGGGCCGGTGCTGGTGGGAGGGCGTGGCCCCCCCGCCGGGCGACCCCGCCCCATCGCCGCCGCCGACCGGCGCCGGGAAGGGGAAGGACCCCGACCGGCCGGCGGGGGAGGCCGGTACCGCCGGGGCCGCGGCCCAGAAAGTCCCGCCCTTGTGGGCCGGGCTGGCGGGGACGACGCCGGCGTCCTTGCCCAGCCCTCCTCCTCCTCCTCCTCCTCCTCCTCCTCCTCCTCCTCCTCCTCCGCCGGGAGACTGCGGCGAGGCCAGGGGCGTCACCGTGGCGACCCGGGGGGTCTTGAGGGGTAGCGTGATCAGGGGGGCCACCGCCATCTGCGGGATCCCGGCGGCCGGGTGTCTCTGGCCCTCCCCCGAGGGCCTCCGGGGGCCCTGCCGCCCGGGGCTGCCCTCCGCGCTCCCGCACAAGCCGTTAGCGGTGTTAGCATTGTTAGCGATGCTGCCGCTGCTGCCTCCACTGCTGCTGCCGCCGCCGATGCTACCGCCGCCGCCGCCGCTACCGCTACCCAGGGGCCCGTCCAGCACCCGCATCCTGGGCACCTCGGGCCCCCCCGACGACTCGGGGGCCTCCCCCGCCGCGTCGGAGTCCAGGTAGGGGTAGGGGTTGGGGGGGAGGAGGGAGCCCTGGGGGGTGAGGGGGGGTGTGGGGGGGGTGCGGCAGGGAGACGACCACGTACCTGCTGATCGGTCGGGCCCCTCGGGGCCCGGGGGGTGGTGGTGGTGGACGGGCTGCGGGAGGCGGGAGGAGGGCTGGGGGATGCGCGAGGGCCGGGTGCGGGGCCCGCACAGGGACGAGTTGCTGCCGGAGACGCCGGAGCTTCCACCTCCTCCTCCTCCTCCGCCGCCGCCACTGCCGCCGCCGCCGCTTCCTCCTCCTCCTCCTCCTCCTCCTCCTCCACCCAGGCTGTGGGCGTTGCTGGAGCTGCTGCCCCCTGCCGGGCCCCCGGCACTGCCCCCGCCGCTGCTACTGCTGCTGGGGGGCCCGCCGGCGCCGCCGCCGCCGCCCCCCACGTGGTTCCTCTGGTACTCGATGGGAGAGGTCAGCGCTGCAGAGACAAAAGATAACACGTTCCATTAGTGTAACTATAAAATCATTACTGCAATTGTGACGATCCCTCCACCCAGGCACTAGGTGTCCGTGATCGTCAGCTGCATGAGTAACACCTGGGCCAGTGTGCTCTGCCTATAAAGACCTTCCTCATTCTGAAAAAGGGGTCTTGGAGGGAACTGATTCCTGTTCACCGGCAGGCCTGATGGCAGCGCTTTCTCTTTGTTTATTTTGATCTGCACACACATTATCACACATCCATACATGCATTCATGACTGATACTGATCTTTACACGTTTGTATTGGTTGAATTGTAAAATAAATACCGCTTGCTAGTAGCCAGCTCGTGTTTGTTCTCCCTACTTTGGCACAGCCTTGGAGCCGGGTTGTGACACAATCACTACTCTTATGTTCGTTATACAACACAAGGATAACTTGTTAGTAACTGGCGCTGGTCTTGCGATTTACTAGCACCAAAACAACGTTACAAGTTACACTCAACAGGTGCCGTAGAGCGCCCCCCCTAAGGCATGGGAGTAACCATGCATACTGTTGACTATCCACTGCATACATAACAACTACACTGCTTGTTATACTGTTATGTAAGTCGCTTATGGGACCTGTTGCACTTATTTTTTTTTGAGGTTTTTGTTGCCATGGCTGTATCATAAATACACGGCCTGTAAAGCGCTTTGAGACTGTCATTGTGACTAAGAGCGACACGAACAAAACAGACTTGACCTGACTTCATTTCGATGACTCATGGTTCTTGTGTTGTTGCCCGGTCACTCCGCTCAGCAAATGGTAAATGGACTGCATTTATAATAACAGCGCTCCTCTAACCAGTGGTCACTCAAAGCGCTTTACTGAATGAATGGGTGCCTAACATTCACCCGTTCATGCACACATTCACACACCGACGGCGGTGTCAGCCATGCAGGGCGACAGCCAGCCCCCGTCAGGAGGCAGTCAGGGTGAGGGCGTCTCGCTCAGGGGCACCTCGACACTCAGCTAGGAGGAGCCGGGGATCGAACCAGCAACCTTCAGGTTACCAGCCAACCCGCTCCTACCTCCTGAGCCACATGTCGACGCTTTATGACTGCATTATGGCCACTTTCTAGCTTTATGTTTAGCGTTTCCTTGGGCGGAGCTTCACCTTACCGTTGAGGAAGTTGCGCTGGTTCTCCAGGATCTGGCTGACCTGGTGGACCCAGAGCTGGCTCACGGCCGAGCTGGGGGAGTGCAGGCTGTAGCGCTCTTGCCCGCCGCTCGTGGAGCGCGAGGTGAGCGTGAACTTGCAGGGGTCGTCCGGGTTCTCCTCCAGACCCAGCCAGCTCACCTGGAAGGAGGACACACAGAGAGAGAGAGAGAGAGAGAGAGGGGGTTGAGGAGATGAATGCAAAGGGAGGATGAGTGAGCGGGCTGGGGGTTGAATGGGGCACTAGCACCCCCTGTGGTGCTGTGGGTGTACTGCATGGGGTGGTTTTTGAAGCATACAGTTATCAATATGAGATTTTTTAAGTGAGTTTTTCATCAAGCCAGATGCCTAGATATTTGTATTCAGGGACTTTTTCAATAATAGACCCACTGATAGTGGAAATGCATACACTATTGTGACTATTGTGACCCATATCTCTTGCCCTTTTGGTCTGATTAAGAACCAGCTTGAGTGAAACAAGAGCATTCTGAAGAGCATTAAGAGATGAGTCAGCAGCACAGTATAAAATGGTATCATCAGCATACAAATGAATTTGAAAACCACTGACGAGACAACTTGACCACTTCCACTTCCACCCCACCACCCCTCCTCCTCCCTTACTCTCGTAAAAACACCCCTCTCACGCACTTATTGTGTGCTCCCCTCTCTTAATTGTCTCCCCTCTCTATTGTGTGCTGTACGTCCTGCAATTAAAACACAGTGCTTAGCATTGTGTAGCATCTCATCCTAGCTATCTTTGTTGTATACGGGGAATGGGTTAACCTAGCCATTGTTAGTGCTTAGCACTTTCGTTTCTATGAATATCTTTACTGTACTGACAGTGATATATAGAGTCTCGTTCTCCTGAGAAATGTACTTACTGTCAGTCGCCTTGGATAAAAGCATCTGCTAAACGCTTTAAATGTAAACGTAAGTCATCGCAGCTAAGCGGTTCAGTGCAGCGTAATTAAAGAATGGAAGGAAGATTTGTGTCTGCTATCGCTGAAACACTAGAGGCCTCGGACTGCTTGACGTTCAGCGTCGCGCCGCGGTTAGCTCACCTTGACACTGTTCTTGAAGAGGTAGCCCAGAGTGGTGTAGCCCTTCTTCTTGTCCAGGGGTTCGCTGAAGATGACGATCTGCTCAAAGAGGAAGACCCTCCTCTCCTTCATCCTGGACAGGAGGCCTCCGTCCTGGTCCGACACCATGAAGGTGTCCTGCAGCAGTAGCCTGCCCTGGGCCACGATCTTTCCCTGGACGACGACAGAGAGAGTCGGATTTTAGTGCGTAGGCTCACATCCCTTGTTGTTGTTGTTGTAGTAGTGGGGTCGCACTAAATCACTTTATTGTCATGTACAATGTAATGCTCCTTACAGAAACATTTCAATAACATGGGACAATACAGGGACAATAACCGGGGCGACAAAACCCCAATTCAAATAGTTAGGTTTCTCAGAAGCGATAAACTAAGGCTTTGACAGTGCTGCCCCCTGGTGGCCAGTTCCTCGAACCACACAAACAATTCCAGCACAAGGGTGAAAGGAGGCAACCAAATACTAATAAACACGTCATTAGAAACAATTAATAATACATAATAAATTAGAAATAACAAATAATGACGAATAACTGAGACATAATAAATAATACATACATAATAAATAGAATTGTACTGAAAAGGTGCAATAGATAAAAGATGAAAACACGTCTTACTTCAAACCCTTGGAGGCGGCCGACGTTCATCATGTCGTTGCAGCGCTTGGGCACCACACACATCACCTCTACCGCTTTCTGGGGACAGACGGCGGGCAGCAGCAGGGGTCAGAGACCAGGCTCCAAAACAGGGCCTTTAGTGCCTTTATTTATAGCGTATTTGTTGCACACATAAAAGATTACTTCCACAAAAAAACGATTGGGATTGTTGTTGTCGGGCTCACGTCCTACCTCGAGCTCCAGGGAGTCTGCACCGGACTTCTTGGAGACCTTGAGAAGATCCTAAACACACACACACACAAGATAAACACACCGAACGATTAAGTTCAAGGATGTAAGATGTCTTTCATATCGGAGATGATTAAAGGTAAGGGAAGGCTTTGCCCTCAGGTTATGTTTCTTTATTTAACCGAGTACTGCTTCATTACTGTGTCGCAGGAAAATGGCGCAACGGAACTCTGTTACCACGGAAACAGTTGGACCATTGACCAATCATTGGTCCTATTTTGACCAATGGGGAACGCAAACCCAAGACCAATGACACCCACGGTCCAACTTCTCCATGTTTTTTTTCCTGCAGAAACTTACTTAAAGTTGCAGGCCGCAATTATTTTACACCGGGCGTAATAAGCAACGCAGTCTTATATTAGAGAACGGCCAAGCGGGACTCCTCCCCCTTTAACCTTCAACGTACAGCAGGAGTTTGGGGTGAAGCGGTCGGCTCTGTTGTGCTTACCTTCAGCAGAAGCTGGTACTTCATGATGCGCTGCACAGGTTTAATCAGCAGGTCCGTAAGCTGTAGTCTGTGGCCCAGCCTCTGCTTGAGGTCCTACAAAGTAAATGCAACGATAATACACCAACAGTGTGTGTGTGTGTGTGTGTGTGTGTGTGTGTGTGTGTGTGTGTGTGTGTGTCAATGGCGCTGAGGACCACATACAGAAACCCCAACATTAAACCACGGGGGACGACAGAGGCTGAAGCGGAGCGCGGTGTGTAATCAAAGGGCGTTACCTCAAAGTAATTGTCGATGTACTCGGAAACGATGTGTTCAGACTTGGGCTTGTTTTGGCAGTACACTATGTACATGTGCAGTCTCCTTTCCTGTAGCAGCAGACAGAAAAGAGCCACGAGTTCATTATGGTAAGTCGTACGTGTTGAGATCAAGGTTAAAACACACGCCAGTTGGTCATGGATAATAGAAGATACATGGTCTGTATTCAGACTTGGCTCCATATTATCTTCCTTCTTGGCCTTCATATTAGCTCTTAATGCTACTGTTCCTAGCATTCAGAACTGGAACTCCAGAGACACCAAACACTAGCGTTTAAAACAAACACGGCCACTAGGTCAATAATCAAGCTGCTTCTTTTCCTCACCTGTTTGACAAACAGAGAAGCCAGCCTCTCAGGATCCTCCAAGCACTTTTCAAGCTCAGCCAGGAAGAAACTACGGAAGCACAAAGTCAAGGATTTCAGCCACATCCTTCACAACACTTCAGTGCCCCTCGGCCATTATCAGTATGACAGAGTACATTTTGGGATCTATATCGGGAAACAGGCGTACTCTTTGTGCCAGTCGTAGATCTGATGGATGTTCCCGAACACAATCTTGTCCTTTCCCCGCATGTCGTCAGGCACGCCCTCCTCCTTCATCCTGCTCATGTAGCCCTGGGGAGGGGGGAGAAGGACGCAGAGTCAGCCTCACATCACACAGAGAAGGGACACACACTTAGGGCGCACTTGCACTAGGCCGTCTGTACCGTTTGCCCCCTAAAGTCTAGATCGTTTGGCTAGTGTGAGCACGGCCCTCCGTACTCAAGTACAGTTCAACTCAGTTAAATTGGCCTCAGTACACTTCGGAGAGGTTGTGCTCAGGCACACGGTACAGATGCTAATGAGCCGACACGCGCACACGCACGGTGTACTCTGGCCCAGTTGAGATTGCCTAGAGTGAGCACAGGTCAGCGGCACTGTGGGGGGGGGGGGGGGCAATCATACTTGATTACGGTACAGGGAAACTTTGCCTAGTGTGAGTGTGCCCTTAGTTCATTTGGTAGACACCGTAGAATGGTTTCACTCACCTCCACCACAGAGCCAAGGTCTCTGACGTAGTCTCTCTCTGTTTCCACCAGCTCCAGCATCACATAACTTGTGGACAGAAAGGAAAGGAGAAATGATAGTTAATGATTATTAACTATCATGTGACAGTATATATATATTTATAAAACGGGTGGCTTAAATCAAGCGATCTGATTGGTTCCCAACTGTTGTATATTGAGCGTATACACACAGCTATGACGCCCGTTCAGTTTACAGAGTTCAGTATCAATCCGCGCCTAACTTGAACTGTTGTTTATTTATATATAAAAGCGATAGCATAGTTCACTGAAGCCTAAAAAAAGCCTGTAAAGCAATAGGCACACGGTCGCCGGCAATTTAGCCTTCTAAATTGCTAAATTGCCGGCGAACCAAGCTACCGTCTCTAGCCTTCTCTCTGAAGGACGCTACAGTGTGTTGCATAGCAACCGCCGTACACTTTGCTGGCAGCCAGGAGGGACTACTTTTCTGTATTCGTTAAAAAAATGCTTTTCTGACTTTCTCGCTTTTTCAAAATTGAGGGTGTCTATGACTTTAATTTCGCCATATTTACGTAACCGTTTTATAAAAGCAATAGATCACTTCAGTCAGTGATATACGGTCATTATACCACAGTAAAGGGGGTCGCCGCCCCTTCGCTGCGCGTCGGGACAGACAACGCCCCTTAACTGTGGTATAATGAGCGTATACCACAGCCTGTCGTGATCTATTGCTTAAATATATAATGATAATTAAAATGGACTAAAACAAACACAGTGAAGGGCAAAAGGGGGATGGGCGATGGCTGGTTGAACCTACTATTGTTTATTGATTTATTTAAAGCAGATTTCACTGAAACGATACTCTCTGGTTTCAAAACCCTTGTTTAAGTCTAGCTGTGTTCAGTGTGTGTGACGAGAAAGTGCAGCATAGAATCAAGTAAAAACACAAAATAAAACCCAGAGAAACAAACGCTTGCGACTCACTGCCTCCTCTTGAGGAAGCCAGACTTTCTGTCGTCCAGCTCGTCGATGGGGGAGGACGACGAGAGGAGGGAGTTGTCTGAGGGGATGAGGGAGGGGGAGCTGCTGTCGCCCTGCTCCACAGACAGAGAGCTGGGCCGGTCCTCCAGAGACTGGGGAGAGGAGGAGGAGGAGACAGGGGGAGAGAGAGAGAGAGAGAGAGAGAGAGAGAGAGATAAAAAGAAGATGCAAAGAATAATATAAATAAAAGGAAGAAAAAAGAGAGCAAGAGAGAGAGATATAGAGAAATGGGGGAGAGAGAAAGAGATAAATAGATACAGAGAACGAGAGCGTGCGAGAGAGAGAGAGAGAGAGAGAAAGTGGGGAGAGAGAGAGAGAGAGAGAAAGAGATGAATGTATACAGAGAACAGATTGAGACCGCACAATAGAGGCATGAAACAAATAAAACGAAGAGCAAAGAGACCCAGAACAGCAAACGCCGGCACTGTGAAGAGAAGCCATGTGCCCGGCGCGAGAGCACGACTTCCATCACAATCCAGGCCGGTGGGGTAGGTACGTGTGCTGGAAGTGACAGCGGACACGCAGGGAGTTGGGCGGTGTGCGGCGGTGTGCGTGTGTGTACGTATGTGCCACAGCACAATGCCAGCTGGCCTGTTAGGAGCGAGAGACAGCTGGGCCCACGGTGAGTCACAGTACTGACAGCTGACTGGTAGGCTACGATCCATCATCCATCATCGCCATCGCCAAGTGCCAGCGAAGAGGAGAGGGGGAGAGACGCAGTGTGTGTGTGTGTGTGTGTGCCAATGTGTACGTTGGTGTGCTTTTAGTGGGTCTGTGCACTTTGATTGAAAGGGACACGTTTGTGCGCATGTGTGAGTTGGAATTGCTGGATTGTGTGTGTGTGTGTGTGTGTGTGTGTGTGTGTGTGTGTGTGTGTGTGTGTGTGTGTATGCGTCTTGTTGCGTTTGTCTTTCCAATCGGATCCGTCTGTTCTGTTTTCTAGAACAGGTGTTACATTTTTGTGATATTGTTTTTGCATGTGTGTGTGTGTGTGTGTGTGTATGCGTCTTGTCGCGTTTATCTTTCCAATCGGATCCGTCTGTTCTGTTTTCTAGAACAGGTGCTACATTTTTGTGATATTGTTTTTGCATGTGTGTGTACATGCCTGTATGTGTGCGTGTGTATGCGTCTCTGTGGGTGTTTGTGTGTGTGTGCGCGTGTGTGTGTGTGTGTGTGTGTGTGTGTGTGTGTGCGTGCGTGTGTGACTATGTCTCACCATCTTGCTCTTCACCAACTCCTCGATGGCGCTGACCAGTTCAGCGGCACTGGGAGTCTCCGAGCTACTGGGGCGGCTGGACAGTCGAGAAGCCTGCAAATACGGAAAAAGAACGAAATAGAGCGAGAGATGGAGAGAGAGAGAGCGAGAGCGAGAGAGAGACACACACAGAGAAACGTGTGTAGAACATCTTTAAAAACTGATTTTGAAACATGCTCTCCTGAGAACTTAAAAAAAAAAGTGTAATATATAGGAATAATATATACAGTACTGAAGTAAAGAGTTACAAGCGGTGGAAACATAAAGCACTGTCCAAGGGTTTTATAACACAACTTGGTGTGAGTCTGTGTGCGTGTGTGTGTGTGTGTGTGTGTGCATGTGTGCGTGTGTGTGTGTGTATGTGTGTGTGTGCCTCTAGGGTTGCCACACGGGACACACTGCGCTCCCAGCGTGACAGAAGGCTCACCGTCGAGGGGTTGGGGACTCGATACTCCACGCCTCCAGGTGAGGACTGGGTGGGCGGGGCCACCCTAAGAGGAGTGTCAATCGGGGAGCCAGTGGCCGGCTAGTGTTGAGGACATAGGGGGTCGGGGGGGGGGGGGGGGGGGAGGGGTTTACGAGGTAGGTTAGGGCCATGGGCAAGGTCTGCGATTGGACGGCTCTCGAGTGCGAGCGTCACAATTGGCCGGAGGACACACTGGGTTTTCGGGACGTATTGCTGTTAAAGAAACTGCATTGGTTGCTCCCGAGATACGCCGCACTTTGAGAGACAAGTGAGTATGAGCCAAACAATTCAACTGAAAAACCACCGGCACTCATTCCAAAAACGGCGTATTCACTCCAGCAATACCGAGGAAGCTCAACCCCCCCGGTGGGAGTTTGAGGAGGAGTACGGGGGGCGGAGGGGGGGGGGATCAATACGGTTAGGAGAGAGTCGGACAGAGAACGTAAAAAAAAGTTAATAATGGAGGGAGGAGGGCTGAGTGTTGCTGTGCTTGTTCGATAAGGAGAGGTAGGGAAACTGGGACAGAAGAGAAGCAGAACAGAAATCAACGTAATGCTGAAGGCGGGCACATGCGACCGTCCAGAACAGGAAGAGAAGAAGAAGAAGAAGGAGGAAAAACAAAATCATATTAATGGTGTCATTTCAATGTGACGCCGTCTACGAAAAACGACCAAAAACATAGGCGGATGAAAGGTTTGGCTTTACTTCTGCTGTGTGCGCGTGTGTATGCATATATGTAGTTATGAATATATGCGTGTATGAAGGTGTGTATGTGTGTATGCATGTGTATGTGTGCGTGTGTGTGTGTGTGTGTGTGTGGCTGTGTAGGTTGGTGTGTGTGTGTGGATGCATGTGTATGTGTGCAGGTCTGTGTGTGTGTGTGCGTTTTTAGGTGTGGGTGTGTGTGTGTGTATCTGTGCATGTGTGCGTGTGCTTGCATGTGTGTGTGTGTGTGTGTGTGTGCTACACGCCCGTGTGCGTGTATATAGGCCCCCCCCTCTGCCCATGCCCGGCGGGCTGCCCTCACCTTGTCGTCCTGGGGGTCCGGCTGCAGCAGGCTGTGCACCTGGATGGCCATAGGGGGCGGTAGAGGCACGGCGTCGGGCCCCTCCTCGCCCTCCTCCTCCCCGCAGCTCTGCATGCCCGACGACGACGACTTGGACAGCGTGCCGCTGCTCAGGCCCTCGTTGCGCATGCGCTAAGGTGGCGGGCAAAAGGGAAAACAGAGGAAAAAGAAAAACGTTTGGAACGCGGCCCTCTGTTAAGGCGCTGGGTGAACACCCCCCCCCCAACACCCGCTTAGCCGTTGGCGTCCCGAGAAGCTGCCGCCGGCCCGGGGCTGTCTAATGTTCTAACGCCCCCCCCCCCCCCCCGCTGTGTTAAAGTAGGTTAGCATCGCGGTTTAGCGCGGGCTAGCTCAACGCAGACTTTTTTGGGGGCAGTCTCCAGAAATAGCCGAACGGACGCAGCTCACAGGGCGAGCGCGGCGGCGTGTTTTCAAGGTGATTGTGTACGAAAACGGGATAACATCGCACTTTTTCCGTCTACAAATTCTAGCTGTTGCAGCAGTGCATACAAAAAAAAAACCCAGAAACATAGGAAACTCAAGACAGAACAACAACCAAAACAACCACAACAACTACCAAAACAAAAACAATTACAACGACGACAACAACAGGATATTAAACACACACCCTCGGCTGACTTTTGCGGTCCGGGCGCCTTTAAGATGAAGACAACGTTTGTGTGTATTGTGTAGTGTTGTGTGTGTGTGTGTGCGTGCGTGTGTGCGCGTCCCCTCACCTCCTCCAGGGTCTCGTCCTGGGGCGTGGCGGCCGTGTCGTCGGGGTCCTTGTGGGAGCCCAGCGGCAGGTCGGCGGCCGACTTGCGGACCACCTCGCCGCGGTTCTTCTTGTGCTTGTTGGCCAGCTTCTTGACGTGGCCGTCGGCCTTGCCCGAGCTCAGGCGCCGCACGGGGCTGGTCAGCCACTTGCGCAGCGTGTTGCCCGGCCGCTTGGGCCCCGGGGAGGTGTGGGGCCCCAGGGTGTGGCTGGAGCCCGGCTGCAGGGCGTCGTTGCTGGAGACGGACAGCGTGTCTGGGGGGGGGGGGCGCACACAGGGGTTCACAGTTAGGGCGTTTAGGGCATTCAGCGGACGCTTTTGGTCATTAGTGTTGGGGAGGGAGTGACACAGTGTTCACAACAGCGGTGGAGGAGAGCCGCTGCCGCCGCCGCAGAACGGGAGATAAATGGCGTGTGAAATTAGGTTTTCGTAACGCGGTAAGCGGTGACTGACATCACTGTTGTCCCCGGCTGATTCACGCGCTAACATCAGCCGGAAATTGTGGTCATTTCATTTAACTGACACAAGCCTTGTGTTAGTTGCGTTTCCACGAGATGAATTTTTTTTCCAAAGCGACGGACAATAATTTGTCAGAAGAAAGACTCGACGACTCTGCATCGCTGTCGGTACAGTGAGGACACTCATGGAACCAAGAGCCAAGCACTGACAATCGCTAGCTTAACCCTTTCCCCGTATACAACAAAGACAGCCAGGATAAGATGCTACACAATTGTGATGCAACACACAGAGCGTGTGGATTTTTGGTTAAACGTACGTTTATGCGTACCCTTTTTTTAGATTTAAGTCGGCCTCGTTGGGGGCAAATGGCGAGGCTTCACTGCATGAAGGCTTGGGATGCATTGGAATCAGGGGAGTGGGTACAGGCGGGTGTTCTTCGACGGTTAACAACAGTACTGCGTTGTTTATGAGGAGCAATGTCACGTATAAAAATAAGGTTGTTAATGAGGACAGAGAGTATCCAGCTCAGCTGTGTACGGCTAGGACTCGACGAAGGCTCAATGCCCCCAAGAACAACGCTGCACCCGGCCCGGTGAACAACTCGGATAACATTCCCCGATATAGACTGCGTGGTCTGTGTCTTAGGTAGGGCATGAAACACGTGTGAATGTGTGTGTGTGTGTGTGGGTGGGTGAGTGTGCGCATGTGTGTTTGTGTGTGTGTGTGTGTGTGTGTGTGTGTGTGTGCGTGTGCGTGTGTGTGTGTGAGAGAGAGACACACAATCCCAGAGAGA
Organism: Micromesistius poutassou; assembly: GCF_964030765.1. Taxonomy (NCBI): domain Eukaryota; kingdom Metazoa; phylum Chordata; class Actinopteri; order Gadiformes; family Gadidae; genus Micromesistius; species Micromesistius poutassou. The sequence continues at coordinate 4,311,112 of NC_140278.1, forward strand.
AAACAGAAAGGGAAGGAACGAGAAACAGCAGAGGTAGAGAGTTGGAATGCAATGCAACTTTGGTAAACCGTTCGCATGTGTGTGTGTGTGTGTGTGTGTAGAATCGATGCGTGCGGTGCAAGCAAGCTCCCTGCTGTGACCTGCCCCTCCCCCCCCTCCGAGGGGGGTTAAAGCAGAGACTTTGGGTGTTTTTTGTTGGAGCAGAGCTCGCCATGAAGGAGGTTGCTAGCCTCCAAACAGAAAACCGATGTGTGTGTGTTTGTGCAACTGAGAGGCTGAGGCATGGCTGAGCCCCAAGCAATTAAACAGCAAGGATAAAGATTCATCCGTCTGACCTTTGCAATGGATTCTCTTGTTCAACTTAAATACATCATCATCTATGTCTTGTATCTCTCGCCTTTTCCTTCCTTGTTCGTGTTATTCATTTTCTCCTAACCGCCAACTTCAAAGGACCACGATGGAGAAACCTGATGAGCAAACGTGTTTTTTCTAGTCTGGGATCGACTAGTGGATGGTGAAGCAGTCGTGGCCGGTATTAACGGTTATTGGTGCTTGGTATTGCTTGTGTAGACAGCCAAGCCAAGGGAGATCATGACTTCTGAGAAGAAGCCAGATGGATCGCCTCTAATGCTCTGACACCGACCTCGACCCTCATACCCGCCTTAGCTCCTCTGGAGCAAGACCGGGCGCAAGATCTGCTCCAGAGAGCTTTAGGTCAAAGCCTCTTTCCGACCGCAATATCACACCAGTAAAGGGGAGTGCCAACTAAATGTACAAATAAATCTTCCTTCAATTGGACTACGTCCTGAAGAGCAGGATAGTACCTTTCAAAACTCGGCAAGCAATTCCTAGCGGAGAAACGTGTGGGCTTTCGTTGTGATGCCGTTTTATCTGGTGTGCAGTTTGGTTCCAAACCTCTGGATCAACTCATGCGCGATCAGAACATTGCTCTTGGAAAAACCAGCTGAGTCCGTTTTATTCCTCTCCTGGAGCGGAGACAAGATGTCTTCATACCACAGAACGTTCTGCAAACCACTTCCAGAAGGGTGTTTGAAAACACACCCCGGCGAACACACGCTTGAAACCGAGGCCGACAACGAAACACAAAGGCTCTGAGAGACGTCCCCTCTATGCTATGACTAACTTGGTTTCCGGTTGTCCTAATCTCAAACCCTGCGACCGCCCAAGACACAGGGTTGAAGGTATGAGTTACTGTTACACTACGACATCCTTTTGGACTGCAGCGACTGGTCACTTCCCGTGTCTCCGCAGACTATGACTTATCCAATGAGGGGTGGAAGTTACTGATTAAGGCTTTCACATCCTTTCTCCCCCGAGCTGAGTCACAGAATGTATTGGCAGTGTAACACAAAATCTCACCTCTTATCCCCATCCCTATAGCATTTGGTCTGAAGGAGGGGTGTGTGTGTGTGTGTGTGCGTATGTGGGATGGGGAGGCTTCTTAAGTTAGCAGAAACAGTATTAAAAGCTATGTCATAAACTTAAGCTCTCCCAGATACTCCCATTTCATGTACCGCTCTGATCCGAGACACACGAGTGTTCTCCCTTCCAAACCACATCCACCACAAAACGTTCACCTCCTAGTAAGTCAAACTCCGTCTGGGTGCCTGGGTGGGGTTTAAACCAAACCAATCCCTTCAACAGGGACACAATCATATACTCTACCGCCCGGCTGACCACCCGAGGCAGATTGGCACCACCGGGGCTCCCTCCAAACGTCTCTTGCAAAGCTTTGCATCGTGGGCCGACGCTAAACGGATAAATAAAGCGGCGTAAAACAAAGAGTGCCACCGGCTGCTGTGGCTAAACACTAACCTGTGAGTCATTAGTTCCTCATCAGTCATTCCAGCGTAGATCTGCAGTGTTTTAGTCATGGACACCAGTACACTGCAAAGGCAACTACATTAGAGTTTAGATTCTCTGCCCGAGCCCGAGCCCGACCTGAGCCCGACCCGACCCGACCCGCGATATTTCCCACCACTACCCTCTGGCCGGGTCGGACCGGACCTTTGATCAAGCGTTCATCATGTGTTTTTTATTTTTTATTTTAATCATTGCTTTATTGGCCTAATCTGAGGAGAAAGCTATGCCCTAAACGTAAATATTATAGGCCTATATATATTTAGCAGAGTAGGCCTAAGTAACATGTGTACAAAGACGCCACACATTGTCGCAGCACGCGTGTCTCCTCCACTCACCACAACGGGCCGGCGGTGCTGTGCAGCTAAAGTGCAACATGGAGCTTGGAGACGTAAAGAATAAAATAAAATCAGGAGAATTCACGTTGAGCAAGTCTGGAGGAAAGTCTGAGGTATGGGACCATTTTAAACAAGTCGTGGGCAGTGACAACAGATGTGTCGGCTTTGTCCAGTCCATTAAGTGTGGCATGCTGCTTTGTTTAAAATAATTATTTAGCCTATTCTAAAACCTTGCTTAAATGTTATAATAGCCTAGGCCTACTCCTACGCCATCAACTTGTTCATTCTTGTTCATTGTCTGTGTTCATCATTGTTCACGTTTCTTCATTCAGATCTATTTGCGATCCATTCCATTCTGGATAAACAAACAGCGCAGCTACATGCTTTGTCCTTGTTGCATTATTCATTAAGATAATTCTAAACCGATTTCTGTAGTTTAAACAACTCTGAATTTTATTTGAGAACGTCAGATATAACAGCCCAGGCATTAAAGAAATTGACGGGTTGAAATCGGGCTGGGGTTCATAATCACAGTTAATGTGTCGGGCCGGGCCGGGCTCGGACAGAACGTGCACGGGCTCGGGTAGGGGCAGGCTTGATTTTCTTGGCCCGATCGAAACTCTAAACTACATTACCAGCATCCATTAGGCCGAGGTTCTCGAAGCCCTGATTTATATATCAGCATCTCAATCTTGGTTTATTAGTGTTGGGAAGGGAGTGATGCTGCCGCAGAACGGGAGCTAAATAGTGTGTGAAATTAGGTTTTCGTAACTCGGTATGGGGCTAGCAAAATTACTGTTGTCCCCGGCTGATTCACACGCTAATATCATCCACAGGAAATTGCCGCCATTTTATATAACTGACACAAGCCTCGCAATCGAGCCAAGTCTTGATTGTGTTTGTTGTGTTTCCATGGCCTTCTAGTCAGAATAACACATACCTCACAACTCAACCTACAAAAACATCGAAAAAAATGTTGAAATAAAATGAAGCACATAATTCCAACCAATTTCTATTCACCTAGTGCTTCACATTTTCCCCAAATGCGTGTCGACGGCAGGGTGCGTGACATCGAAATGGCAGAGGATTTGACGCTGCCGCAGAACCACAGCCTCTCGTATAGACAGCGCTATCACCGCCCGGAGCCAAGTGTACGTCCTCTATATTGAAAACGACGGCTCGATGAAGGATGCCAAGAGCGCTCGTATACAGCAGCACGGGGGCCGCGGCCAAAAGGCACTTGAGGCCTTTCAAGTTAAGTCTGCCGGGGTTTAAGGATATGAGGAGGTGGGGGGGGGGGGGGGGGGCGTGAAACACCATGGTGGTTTAGGACTTTTACAACCAAGAGGCGATTTAAACACAAATCCTACAGCATATTGGACGCAGCTATGACTTTATTCAGCGAAGATCCTCAGAAACTACAATTCCAAGCACTTCCAAATGCCCTGCTGAGCTAGCCTGCTGCTACCGCTAAACAAGCCCCGTTGCGTGACACAATAGCATGCCCTTGTATAGAGTCAGTTGTACATTTCAGATGAAAGAAGTGCAAGGTTTGATGGCAGACAGTCTACTGCCAAACTCAGATAGGATCCCCTTGTATACAGTGAATTATACATTTCTAATTAAAGCTGCTCCAGTTTTAATGGCAGACAATCTGCTGCCAAACTCAAACAGGATCCCCTTGTATACAGTCAGTTGTACATTTCTAATTAAACAATCACCAGCTCTAATAGTTGACGGTCTACTGCCAAGGCCAAACAGGATCCCCTTGTATACAGTCAGTTGTACATTTCTAATTAAAAAAGCTTCCAATGTTTGATTGATTACTCTTACACCCGCTGATCAGTCCGATAACAGCTGGAGGAGAATAGCGTACCTATAATTACAGGAAGGGATTGAAGGTGACCACCCACGTTTTGAGGTGTCCGATGTGCATTCAGCGTTAGCGACGGAAGAAAGGCCGCTAATGAGGTGCTAGCCGCTAGCGCATCTCGTTAGTGGAGAGCTGTAATGAGGCGGGGGAGGGGGAGGGGGAGGCGGGGGGGGGACGCCTCAACACATTCCTCTGCAGTGTAAAACAACAACACACATACGCAGACACAGGCTCAGACCCAGACACAAATACACAGGCGGCCATATGTGATGGTCATGCATGCTTGCACAGGCACACACACACACACACACACACACACACACACACACACACACAAAGACTTGTAAAGGGAACTTAACAGACGCAGACGAGGTCACGACCTTTGCCCCCTTGCCCTGCGGGGGAGAGGGGTCTTGTATCATCGAGACACCCAAGGGGACAGCTAGCGTGCGTTTGGGGGTCCCAAGGGAAACGAATAGAAGCGACTTACTGGCTGAAATGTCAGCGCTGAAATACAAATACTGTACATGATCACAAGCCAGTAAATAAAAACAAAACAAGACAAGGTTTATGACGAGTGTTGCCAAACTGTATTCGTTTCTTACAGTATTATTTGCACAGCCATCGTTTAGGCGCCGATCAAACTATACATCAGATTCTGATTATTTATCTGATGATTCATTATTTCCTGTGTAAGAACTGTGCAAAAACACTGGGCAACATTTTCCTTTACTTCCATTAGTGTAATGGACAGTTCCCTGGCCCTGCGTGACTGCGGCATTGCCCTGCTATGATATCAGAATATATTTGAGACGTTGGCAGCCCCCCAGCCCCACCTCGCCCACTGAAAGATGGCTCCGGCGAATAAATCAGGATATAACTGCATATCCTGATACGTACAGGGTAGCCTGTGCATATCACCTTCACACGCAGTGTGCACATGTGTGACGCAATGACTAACCATACAGCATGTGAAACAGGAGGCAGTAACCGTGTCTCCCTGGGAACGCTCTATACGTGGATCCAACCAATGTTGACACAGGCTATAGACGCTAACATTGGTCACATGTTGGCTGCTGTTGCTGCCACCAGCTGGTGATAACATGTCGTAACTCTTCTGACTCGCCTCACCCTGTAACGTTGTGGCTGACCTGGGACCAGCCCCTCCCTGCTCTATTGTTCTGGTTTGGGGAGAGACGACGGGGGAGTTACGTAAATAGTATGTTTGTCTACGTGTTTGTGGGTGTACAGGGATGTGGGTCTGTGGCTTAACTTTGCTCAACTTCTGCTGTGTGTGTGTGTGTGTGTGTGTGTGTGTGTGTGTGTGTGTGTGTGTGTGTGTGTGTGTGTGTGTGTCGTGTGTGTGTGTGCATGTGTGTTGCCCATGCTATACCCCTGAGTGGGTAAAACAAACAACTCCCAACACAGAGACACAAATCTGTCTTGGCAGCTTTGGTTGGGCTAGTTTGTGTGTTTGTATGTGCATGCATGTTTGTGGTGTGCGTGTGTGTGTGTGGTTGTGTGTGGGTTATGTGTTAAAAGAGGGTGCAGGGGTTCAAAGTATGTGTGTGTGTGTGTGTGTGTGTGTGTGTGTGTGTGCCTGTGTGTTTGTGTGTGTGCCTGTGTGTTTAGAGCGGGCACAGGGGTTCAAAGCGTGCGTGTAAAGCCCCAGGGGGTGGAGACGCTGGGCGGTCACCAGAATGTGGACTATGCTGAGAGGGGCGTGACCCAGACAGAGAGCAGGACAGCGGTAGAGCCCAGCGACCCATCAGCTGTCATTACCCAAACCAGGGTTCACTCCATCATCTCTCCAGGACATTCTGAAACACGTTTGATCCCTTAGGCCCTCTCAGAAGTGTAATGTATTCATATGATTCCTACTACCACTATATTCGACACATTTTCTTATTCGTATGCCGTATTATTATTTCTCAATGTAGCAATCCCATCAAATTCAAATTGGATGTAAACCATTTAATATAATTTCCTTCTATCTCCCCTTCTATCTGGTTCTGTGTTTTGTTCCATCTGCGCCCAGATTACAAAACCAGATTTAATCTATACATAATCTATACATAATAATCCACCTCATCCAGTCACCGTGACATTAATCTGGATTAAAGATCACATCACATTTTGCCGCAGCCACTGAATTCATTTAATTTGTGGAATTGCTTCTACATGGTACAGTCATGATCAATGGAGACCTTTCTATAGACAATAAAACACATCAGAGCTGTTGTGGTATCCATGTAAAATCTCAAGGACAGTCACAGGACAGTCGCGTAGTAAAAACCAAAATTGTGCACACTCATGTCACGCGGCTGCCAAGCTCGTAAACGACCCCTCCATCTAGCATGGGGTTACTTCTAAACACAGCTCTGAAACAACACTCAAAGGGGAAGGAAGAAGGTTGAATTGATACGATTCCCACGTCTCTAACTGTGATTCAAACAAACACAGGGGCTAACACATTGTTCTCTTAGCGCTGGCCAAAAGAAACTCTAACAACTGTGTGTGTGTCCTGCATAGGACCCAATGCGTCTCTCTCTTTCTCTCTCTCTCTCTGTGTGTGCGTGCTGCAGGTGGTGACGGAGCCGACCTACCCAGATCCAGCAGCCAGAACTTGCAGTTGTCAGAGTGCCCCCCCCGGTTGGAATCCATGCTGCCAAGTGAACCAAAAGTCGCCAGGGATTCGAGTCCATGGGCCATGCCCCTCCGCGCAAAAAACAATAATAACAACAATCCAATGCCCCCCTCAGGATTAAAGAGAAACGGAAACACGTCAACAAAACGGACGGGCGGTACGCAGACCGGCTCCGGGGTTCACAGCATCCTTCCGGCCGGACCCCCTGACTGAACTTCTGAATCCCAAAAGCAGACTAGACAGTCAGCTCCGTCTTACCAGCTGCGTGCAGGAGAAAAAAATGAAGAGTGAAGGGGCAGGTCTGTAGACGCTGCCTAGCTTCGTCTCTCCTCGGTCAAGAGTTATGCGTGTGTATACGCATGTGTACGCGCGCGCGCGTGTGTGTGTGTGTGTGTGTGTTCCTAGGGTTTTCTGCGGTCTTTGAAAGATAAACGTCCACTGCAGCGTTAGTAGTGGGATGTTCCCTCTCTTTCTCCCTCCCTTTCTCTTTCTCTCTCTCTCTCTTTTGCTGTGTCAATCCCTCCCTCCCTCCCTCCCTCCCTCCCTCCCTCCATCGCTGCCTCCCCACCCCCCGTCATTCTCCCTGTTCTCAGTGAGTGGGCTGCTCTTATGGTATTGGGCAAGGCTCCACTCTTTCTTGGCCGTTACTGTGAAAACCTTTGAAAAACTTGCCTGGCAGTTCGGCCATATTACCCTTTGTAGAAGCACCCACTCAGTTTGCGTAGGTGACCGCATACATTACAGGCTTACTGTTTGCCTTATTTGCTGTGTATTTTATGAAAAGCCGAACATGCCGCATGATGATACTAAATCTTCCTCTGCTTTATGTTTTTATGCATGCAGAAACAAGAAGAGGTTGATTTTTTCTATCTATTTAGAGATCTTTGTAGAGGTAAAAGAGAAAATTTAATTAAAAAATTTCCCTGATGGTTTCCTATGAACACAAAGATCTCCCTGTTAAACTATCCAGACTGTGTGTGTGTGTGTGTGTGTGTGTGTGTGTGTGTGTGTGTGTTAATGTCTTTTGCCTTGAGTTTTTCCTAAGCAAAAGCCAAAACTCACACGTACACAGATCATACATCCGCACACACACAAACACACACACACACACACACACATTCCCACACAGAGACGCACAACACACAGCACATCCTTGCATGAATGAATTAGCCGGTGGAAGCAGCAGGAGTGTGTTCAACGTCAGCGAGGGAGAAGATGAGGAGGAGGAGAGTTCAGCTGATCTAATAGTGTAAGTGGACTGGATGGAAGTCACTTCTGACTCATTTCCTGCCATCCCTAAGTAACCAGAAATTGTGGTAGACTGGCGATAGACCAGAAGGTACACACGCAGGCATGCATGACATGTGAATCACGGTAAGTACATCTATCAGAAGAAAGAGACACAATATATCGCTGTCGGTACAGTAACGATGTTCATGGAAAGTACCAAGCACTTGCAATTGCTAGGTTAGCTTATATAAATGGTCCTCATTTATATAGCGCTTTTATCCAAAGCGCTTTACAGTGTTGACTGACGTCCACCCATTCACACACCGACGGCAGAGTCAAACACGCAGAGCAACAGCCAGCTCGTCAGGAGCATGTAGGGTGAGGCGTCTCGCTCAGGGACACAACGACACTCAGCTAGGAGGAGACCGGGGACCGAACCACCAACCTTGCGATTACCAGTCGACCCGCTCTACCTCCTGAGCTAATGCCGCCCCGAGCTAATCCCACCCCTTCTATAATGTTATATTGGCATATTATACTTAAATCTTATCTCCAAAATCTTTTCTCACAAGCTATTGCCTACAATGTGTTTCAACAAGCCTGGTATCAACCTTTGGCTAAAAGCCTCATGAAGCAAGGATATTGAGTAAACATAAGATGTATCCAACTAAATAGCTTGATTTTGTCCTCAGAGATTGGATGTGAGACTAGAGGAATCAGCGTGGATGATGTCATTCCGTCTTATTGTTTGCATGGAATCCCCCCTTGTCCGAGTATCGCACGGTCTCACTGCCCTGTTACACAATATGTTCCTGCAGCAACCCAGCAGGACCTGAAGAAACTCCAGGAAGACCCCAGTCTCCCTAGAAAGGGCCTCTTTATAGGAAACAAAATAAAAGCCCCCATGCTCGGCCACTGATGCATGGTGTCTGGCTAATCCAAAATCCCGGCGCTTTTGTTTTGAAAGAAAAAAAGCCCCAACACAAAAACTGTATTTAAAAGTACGCATAAAAGGAACGCATCACCTTTGACCTCTTCACTAACTCATCCCTAGCAACAACTTTTTTTTTGTTCCCCCCCCCCCTCCCCTGTTGTGAGGCAGCTTTATGTAGCCCTGGGGGGAATACCCCCTAAAAATTCTTGACAAAGCGCCGAACAAACAGAAATACACAGACACAGGGCAGAAGATAGGACACACGGAGGTGTGTCCCCACCGCACGCCGCGCTCTTATTGCGGTCGGGCTGAAGCGCAAATCAAACGCCATTTTTTTATACTTTACACTTTATAGAGGTTCTCCTGACTAGAACGGGCATGCTGGGACACAAGGGAAAATAAGCAGTTGGGACAAAACGAGAGAAAACTAGAAAGAAAGCCGGAAAAATCGGAAGAGGTGCTTTCCAGCTTTAGTTCCTGCAATCTCAACCTCTCCGCTCTTCATCTTCCTAAGGAGGCTGAGCCGAATCGTTGTGTTTGTTTAATCACCCCGGGCAACGGGATGCACACGGCATGCACGCCCCCCCTAATGACAGGGAGGTGAAGGGTGTGGAGGGGTGAACTGGGAAGGGAGCGGAGGGGGGGGGGGGGTAGGATACAAGCCTATTTTTATGATCGCTCTGCCAAGACCCGACAAAGGAAGATTTAGTCTGGGGTATTCTGCAGGAGACCTTGACTGATTCCACATTCTGGGGGTGGAGTGTGATTGAAGTAAACGTTTGGTGTGAAGTGGGAGAGAGTTTAGTGAGACATGAAACATGCACCAACCTTGGCGTTGTTGTGGACGATAGCGGTGAGCGACAACAACGCGCTCAGCATACCGGCAGCGTTTAGAAGTGTTACACGCTTATCGAACGCACAGTCCATCTGTGTGGCGACAACACCTCCACTGTGGTTGTGTAATAGTTAGGATTGGGACATCTGGAATTCTTCAAATGTCGAGCGCAGCTAAAGGGAAATACCTTGAATGGGGTGGGGGGGGGGGGGGGGTTAAAATAAAACGTTTAGTGCGGGCTCTGCGGGCTTTGTGTCTGCACAATGGCTCGGAAAAAAAAAGACGCCAACTGTAAATGCAGTGTGTGGATCCAGGCTGGTGATCCACTGTCGCGTAGCAACCTCATTCTCGGGACTGCAACTCGCACTTTCTCAAGCGACTGTCTGCGATGACGAATCGTCTCCAACGATTGCACAGAACAAAAAGGGCCGGCGGGTGAATTATCTCCGCTTGGACATGCGATCAATTGAACAAGGAAACATAGTGGGGATTTTTTCCGACAGCACGAGATTACTCGAAAACTAAGTATTCGCCTCTAAACCCACGAATCAGCTACCTTAGCCTGATACCGACCGTAGCAAAAGGAAGTTAAACATCCACACGGTGTCAAAACGCCGTCAATACACGCAAACGGGCCCATCGCCCTCAACGTGGTAAATGCTAAATGCGTTTACACAGCTCTTTCCTAACCAGTGGCCACTCAAAGCGGCGTACGTCATTGCCTGACTCACGCACACGCTTACGCACACACTCACACGACCGACGGCGGAGTCAACCAATGCGAGGTGACAGCGCGGCTCGTCGGTGAGCAGTCAGGGTTGAGGTGACCTTCCGGTTGCCAGCCACATGCGGGGCAGAGCGGACCTCAGGTCTGCCCCGTGGTCCTGCCGTCCCACACACTGCGCGCACGCGTGTGTGCATGTATGTGTGTGAGTGTGCGTGTGCGTGTGTGCGAATATATGTGTGTGTTTGTATTTGTGCGTGTGCGCCTATGTGTGTGTGCGTGTTTATATGTGCGTGTGTGTGTGTGTGTGTGTGTGTGCGTGTGTATGTATGTGTGTGTTTGTATTTGTGCGTGTGCGTGTGTGCGTATATGTGTGTGTTTGCATTTGTGCGTGTGTGTGTGTGCGCGCATGTATATGCGTGTGTGTTTATATGCGCTCGCTCCTGTGCCTCTGCGTCTCAGTGCGTGTGTGTGTGTGTGCCTGTGCCTCTGCGTCTCAGTGCGTGTGCGCGTGTGTGCCTGTGCCTCTGCGTCTCAGTGCGTGTGTGTGTGTGTGTGTGTGCCTGTGCCTCTGCGTCTCAGTGTGTGTGTGTGCGCGTGTGTGCGTGTGCCTCTGCGTCTCAGTGCGTGTGTGTGTGTGTGTGAGTGCGTGCGGCGTGCCTGTGCCTCTGCGTCTCAGTGCCTCTGTGTCTCAGTGCGTGTGTGTGTGTGTGTGTGCGTGCCCCCCCTACCTTTGTGGTTGAAGATGCCCTCCATCTCCATGGAGGAGCGGGAGTGGGCGATGCAGAGCGTGGCGCAGGGCACCAGGCCCTCCAGCGCGGGCGAGCGGTCGGTGGTGCGCACCAGGCACCAGTCGGGCTTGTCGTGGCAGCGCTCCAGCACCTCCACCGTCTGGCCGCGCCGCACCGTCAGCTCCGGCCCGCCGCCGTGGCCGCCGTGGCCGCCGTGGCCCGCCAGGAAGTCGTGGATGACCACGGTGAGCTCGCAGCCGCCGGACAGCTGTGGGAGGATGAGGGGGGGGGAGGAGAGGGTTTTAGTTTTGTTTTGCAACTTTCATACTTTCATACTTCTTTCCCGTGTGTTCGGTAATGTGAAATATACGTTTTCCATTCCAATGGAGCCCTTTAAATTGAATAAAGAGAGAGAGAGAGAGAGAGAGAGAGAGAGAGAGAGAGAGAGAGAGAGAGAGAGAGAGAGAGAGAGAGAGAGAGAGTTTTGTGTGAATTTTTATATTGCACAGAAGCTTGATAAGAAACAGCACACGGTCAGTTATCGTTTAACCTTCCAGGAGCGCGCACACGCACACACACACACACACACACACACACACACACACACACACACAGAAATACACACACGCAGCACATCAGACACGCGTCACTCTGATAACATTACAGGGACAGGGCCATGCCAGAGCTGCTTTACTGGTCGTAGAACCGTTTTACCGTCCATCACCCGGAAACCAGTGGCTGTGACTCACCCCCCACGCTGCTAAACACACTCATTGCGACCGCGACACACAGCAGGCTCTACGTCACCCAGAGGACGGATCGAGGGAAGACGACCAGGCTAGTTTCTCGTTTCTATGACGATGTGAGTGAGGTTAACGGGGCTGGACGCACGTCACGTCACGTCCCTCCCCCCCCCCCCCCCCCCCCCCCCCTCTCTCCTCCTCCAAAGCGTCACATATGATGCAATCCCTTCCGGTTGTTAATGTTAATCTCTCTCGCTCTCTCTCCCTCCCTCCTTCAGGAATAGATCTGCATCACTTGTGCAGGTGACATATGCTCTAAGTGCCATCAGAGTACTATGTATAGATGCTCAGCTTCACGAATGAAAGTGACAATGAATGCTAAAATATACTTCAATACTTAGCTTGGAATAATATTTCCAAGCTAAGTATGAATAATAAATAATAATCATAATATTCATCTTCCCATGTCAACTGGGGGTCATCTTGTAGACACAGACAAAATCCTGTTTTAAGAGACAATAGATAGAGCGAGAGAGTGAGACTGAGAGAGAGAAAGAGTGAAAATGAGACAGAGACAGAGACAGAGACAGAGAGAGACATAGAGACAGAGAGAGACAGACAGAGAGACAGAGAGAGACAGAGACAGAGAGACAAAGACAAAGAGAGACAGAGACAGAGACAGAGAAAGACAGACAGAGACATAGATACATAGAGACAGAGAGAGAGAGAAAGAGAGTGAGAATGAGACAGAGAGAGACAGAGAGAGAGATGGAGACAGAGAGAGAGAGAGAGACAGAGACAGAGAGAGAGACGGAGACAGAGGGAGAGAGAGAGACAGAGACAGAGAGAGAGACGGAGACAGAGGGAGAGAGAGAGACAGAGAGAGAGACGGAGACAGAGGGAGAGAGAGAGACAGAGACAGAGCGATGTAGAGGTATACAGACGTGTTATCACACATGGTAACCTACCCGTTGGTAGTACGGTGACGCCAGTGAACAAAGGAGATGAGAAACAGGTCGGAAGCTGTTCTCCTCCGGTCTCTGCTCTGTCCTGCACTCCCTCATTCTGAGTCTAAAGACTGCTGGAGCGTTTCCCCGGCAACAACTACCAACGCTTCTCCAATATGCGGAACGAAACAATCTGCAGCTTTTGAAATAACCTTAAAAATATATTTCAAAGATGAAAGATGAAAAAAGACAAAGGCACCTGATACTATGGACTAGAATATGTAGAAACACGCGTGTTGCAGGGGATAGTCGGCGATGAGTCCGCTGCCCCTGAACCTCGCGATTGGCCTCTGAGTACAGTTGGCGGTTCACTTCCTGAACACTGTGTTCGTCGTCCAAATCCAAGTCATCACTACAAGCAACTCGTCCTCCTCACCCGAGTAGGTCAAATAAAATAAAAGCAAAAAAGAAGGAACATAAAAAAGGAGAAATCGTTCAAGGTTTCTTCTCCTGCATGGGTGTCCCGGTGTGTAGCTAGCGGACTGCTCTGACGGCGGACTCTCTCTCTCTCTCTCTGTCGCTGTGCGTGTCTCTCTGTCTCTCTGTCTCCCATGTAGAGGGGCAGA
>NC_140278.1:4327120-4339620 GCF_964030765.1 Micromesistius poutassou
GCTCTGGGATCTGCATCCCCCCCCCCAGCGTATTACGTGTACATCCTGACTCCTGCCTGCCGGCCTGCCCTGGCGTCGGGCCTGTTGCTGAGAGGAGCGGGTGATGCTGCCACACTCTTATTGTGAACGCCACAGCCGTGGAGGGGAATCTCACACTGTCTCACACTCTCCAGGGTGTTTTGGAGAGTGTGCGATTGTTGTTGTTTAAACCCTCTCCCCCCTGTCAGACTGTCCCGTCACCATTAGGAGTGGGTGATGCTGCCACGCTCTTATTGTGAAAGGGACAGCTGGAGGAGAATGGATGTCTAACTCTCCCCCCCCCTTGTCCTACGGTCCCACCTATCCGTTTGTGCTGCTGGCTCCTTCCCCACCATGTGTTCCTGCTGGCGGTCTATATACCTTTATTACCGCAGCTGAGGATAAAGTGACTCACTTCATCTGTCCCTATCGCCTCACCTTCACCCTGACGAGACTATATCTGTGATGGAACCAACATAACAAAGTAAACAAACATCCGCAAGACGCGGCGACCGGCGACCGGCAGAGAGGCGGGGTAACCGTCGTGGGGACATTAACCGCCGTGATGTTAACGCGTCTGAAGGGTTACGTGAGTGAGTTGTCTAATTAGCATAAGACTGGGTTCCCACGTCTCCTGACGCTTCTCGGCATGGCAACCAGCGGCGCAAAGGGCTGTGGCGTTATGCAACCAGTCAAATCAGGATAGCCATCGCAGCTTATATAAGGCCGCCGGCTGACGGTGCAGGAAGGGTCTCGAGCGTTGATATGCTTGTGTTTTTATTAAGCACACGCCACGTACACAAACGCACGCCCACGCACGTACACAGACCGATGTGAACCCTGAAACACAGATTCACCCGGTGTGTGTGTGTGTGTGTGTGTGTGTGTGTGTGTGTGTGTGTGTGTGTGTGTGTGTGTGTGTGTGTTTGCGTGTGTGCATGCGTGATTGCGTGTGTGCATGCGTGTGTGTGCGTGTGTTTGCGTGCGTGCGTGTGTGTGTGTTTGCGTGTGTGCATGCGTGATTGCGTGTGTGCATGCGTGTGTGTGTGTGTGTGTGTGTTTTGTGTGCGTGTGTGCGTGTGTGGTTGCGTGTGTGCATGTGTGATTGCGTGTGTGCGAGCGTGTGTGTGGTTGTGTGTGTGTGTGTGTGTACTTCTTGTGTTATGGACGAGCTTGGTGTTCTGACCCAGCGATTGCTACGCCAAGATTGTGTGGTGAACAAAGCAGCAGGACCAAAAGTTGACGTCTCCCAGAGACAATGTGGAGGAAGTGAAGCTTTCTCTCCAAACAATGCGACTGCAGTGCAGTCGATCAACTTGAAAAGAGAAGCAAACGCAGACGCCGAGTGTTCACTCGAACAACAACGAGTGGAGCTATGAAACATCGGTTCTCTGCACTGAAATGAACAGGAAATGAAAACCCAGAGAGGACGTTTCCATCACACTGGTCAGATTCATGAATGGAAGAGCAGATTCGTGAATCAAACCTTGATGCCAATATCTTACCGCAAAAGAAATCCGCAAAAACCCCAGGGCAAAAAGGGCTAAACCATGAGATGGAACACGTTAGACTCGATAGGAGCTGTGATGGTGTATTAAACACACAAAATATGGCAAAAGTGGTGAGAGTTATCCTGCGTGTGCAATCCCCTGCCATGTTAACTTGGAATACCTGTGATCTAAGGCAAGAACACCACATTTCCCCCTTAAATCCCTTCATGTGCTTGCCATGCATGTGATGCATGTAATGTTGCCATGTCATGTCATACCTTGAGCACGATCTTGTTGTCGGAGGTGGGGGTCCGTCCCACCCAGAGAGCAAACTTGCAGGGGTCCCCCTCCACGTGCTCCGTCACTCCCAGCTCCGAAGTCTGCCGTCGGGAGGATGGGGGAGAAACAGATTAGAAAGAGGTTCATGACACAGCCATGCCCGACTGGACTAATCCCCATTCAGGAGTCCTGCCCCAGCCACACACACCACCAGGGTGACTTCCCCCTGGCTCAGTTGTCATTATGGGGCAGCATTTGCTCAGGAGGTAGAGCGGGTAGACTTGTAACCGGAAGGTTGCTAGTTCACTCCCCGGCTCCGTCGACTGCTCCCGAAGAGCTGGCCGTCGCCTTACATGGTTGACGCCACCGTCGGTGTGTGAACGTGTGCATGAATGGGTGAATGTCAAGCAATAATTGTAAAGCACTTTGAGTGGCCACTGGTTAGAGAAGCGGCATATAAATGTAGTCCATTTACCATGTACCGTTATGACATTTACTTTTGGTTTTGTGTTTATTTTGCCCCTCTCACTGCATCTACTTCAGTGTTGCAAGTACAGCAGCGTGTAACAGAGCAGACCTAGCATTTGACCGCGACACTCTCCTCAATGGAAAGAGTCAGACGACCAAGCACACCAGTTTCGTCTCATCTCATAGGGTAGCGTTATCCAAGAGAGCTTTCAACGTACAAACATCTTGCTCTTGTAGAGGTATTTGCTGTGTCCGTTGGAGTCCTTGACCTCCTTGCTGAAGACCAGGGACATCTCGAACAGGAAGAGGTGGCGCTCCCGGCCCTTGCGGATCAGGGTCTTGGGGTCCCACACCTGGAAGGACTCCTGCAGGATCAGCTCCCCCTGGGAGTCGATGTTCCCGTCGAAGCCTGCGGACGGGACAAGGCGGGAAGGACACAAATACACACGCACACACACACACACACACACACACACATACACGCAAGTCAATTGTCGTCCGATTCACACAAATTATACTCAAGACAAATGATTCAAACCACACCCAAAAAGACTTTTGGATTTGAATGAAACGGAATTAAGATGAAATTCATTAGAAACTAAACTACAATGAAAATAAAAGATACATAAATACATTAGTGATGATGTTCAATATCATGCAGTTATGTTAGGATTAACCCTTAAACACATCCATATGAAGTTAGACAGCCTTTTTTCATCTGAGACACAGTGCCGAGATGAGTCAGTTTTAACAGACCCATGATTTTGCCTAAAGAAGTGCAGAGAGGCTCAGACTAATTCAGAACTCTGCTGCTAGGCTTCTGACAAAACAAAGAGCAGAGAACATATCAAGGCAGTCTTAACTGGCACGGGCTGTGTGGTTTAGAATCGCCTCAAAGTCCTTCTTACCGTGGATTAGGTTACCTCAGGAGATCTTTAAGCGCCAGTTAAAAGCCTATCCCTTCAACTAAGCTTTTAATTATCATTTTGTAAGACAAATGAAAAGCCTTTAATTTGCAATTTAGCCATGCTTCTTCCCTCTGCCGTTTTATTGTATTGATGAATTTTGTTTTAGTTTTTGTTTATAATATGCAGTGGGCTTTTCTTTATTTTGCGCTTTATTAGCACTTTGAGCTACATTCTTATCCACTAATGATGCTATATAAATAAAGCCTAATATTATTAAAGAATTGCTTTATAACCTTAATAAGCATTAACGAATGAATGCACGCAAATAACATGTAACAAGCAAAAATATTCTCATTATATCAATGAAACAGATGACACTTGACAGAAAGCTGAACATTTGATGTCTCTATATGTGTGTGTGTTGTTATGTATATAGGTGGAGGGTGAGGTGGGGGTATATGTGTGTGTTGTTATGTATATAGGTGGAGGGTGAGGTGGAGGTATATGTGTGTGTTGTTATGTATATAGGTGGAGGGTGAGGTGGGGGTATATGTGTGTGTTGTTATGTATATAGGTGGAGGGTGAGGTGGGGGTGCAGCACCCACCGTCCAGCATGGAGAGGTGCATGGCATCGTTGGCCCTCTTGGGGACGCTGAGCATGACCTCCAGGCCGTCCTTGATCTCCCCCTTCCCCTCCTCGCAGCAGGTCAGGAGCTCCTGGACACGCAGAACACACACACACAAGCACACGCTGTTGTATACTTTCCTTTCTAACAACACTTGAGTACACCTTTAAACTTGAACACTTTTATGTTTGCTTTAGCTTTCTGCCGAATCTTAAAAATACATTGCACTTTTAACTTTTGCACTGTTACTACAATGCCTTTTTTTTTTACTTTGTCTTTATTTTATTTTATTTGTCTATTTTATTTTATTGTTTCAGTTTATTGTGTGACAATGTTTTTATGTGAAGCACTTTGAGTCTGCCTTGTGTATGAAAAGTGCTATATAAATAAAGTTGCCTTGCCTACAAAAGTGTGAGTTGTGCTGGAGTTGTGCTGGCCAATGAATAAAGTAGTCTGGTTTTCATTGTTTCATTCTTTTAAATTATCATTGTTATTTTTGTTCATCAACAAAATGGCAGACATTGTGTTGTGTTTTTGGTTGCTGTGTTTCTAGCGTTGTGCTCCGGGTCCGGTATACCTTGAGAAGCAGCTGATACTTTGTGATCCGCTGCACTGGTTTGATGAGGTAAGACGAGATAGAGTTGGCGAGCCTGTGTCTCTGCTGGATCTCCTGTTCCCGTCACCAACCCCGGAACATAAAGAGAAAGAAAGAGCATTTCAACAAATAAGACTACGTAAGAAGAGGTGCAAAATAATCCTAATAATAAGTCATTGAATTAGGACCAGCCACCTTACAAAGAATGAGGTCTCACGCGCTAGCAACACAAAAAGATGCTATTCAATGCATCGCAGAACTCGAGTGCGTTGGCATTTACAGAGCTATGATTAATATTCGCTACGCAACAGAAGCCTTCCGCAGAAGGAGTAAAGTGCTTTGTGAGGCCAACTTTAACCTGTGTTTCTTGATTTAGCTTCAAACAGCCTTTCTTTAGTCTTGTCGATGACTAGTCGGTCACTTACGTCGAAATAGGGTCCAGCGTGTTCCAGGATGAGCTGAGTGGAGTCAGGCTTGTTTTTACAGTAGTTGACGTACATCTGGAACTTGTCCGCCTGGGCAGGTGGTAAACATAAGAGATGAATCTAACTTTCGATACACAGCATGTCAAGGATGAATGCCAACGTTGAGTTTAAAAGACAAGCAGGATCGTATCACGGTTGAGCAGTTAGCTTATATTCCCTGTCATAGGTAAACCTAAAGAACAAAGTTGGACCATGAGAGTTATAGATGGGGTTTCTCTGTTACCCAGGTGACGAAACAATGGCCCACATCTTCGGGCAGCTGCTCGTATTTCTCCAACTCCTTTAGGAAGATACTGCAGGAATAAAAGGAAAACATCGTATATTTGGTCGATTAGGTCTCTTTTGGTAGATGTAGGAAAGGACAAATCTGAATGGATTTCTGGCGAACTAGGAGCCAAGGACTATTAGGTATTGAGTAGTTTAGTTTGAAAACAGTTATTTTTGTGGATTTTAATTGAAATCTTTTACGAGTGTTCTTCATTGAATTGAGTTGTTATATACTGTTCCACTCAAGTCTAAATGCTGATAAAAATGTAAATGATGCCACATTTGTTGTTCGGTGACTAATGCTTATGACTCATCTGCCTTACGCAAGAGTTTAAGCATGTAGAAGGAGTAAAAACGACTTCCCTGTTAAGACACTTCAAACATTACGTCTGATCATGCGGCACAACGCACACTGTGACGCCAGTTGTAGTTCAAGGGTCAGCAAAACGCTTGTTTTTAGTGACGCGGCCATTTCTACTGACTTGTGGTGGAACTCGTAGAGGTCCTGCATGTTGCCGAAGATGATGTGCTCTTTGTTGATGATCCCTGGTGGGATCTCCTCCACGCCGCTGGTCATCTCCCACAGGTACGTCTGGACACGAGGAAGGAGAGGACAACCGTCAGCATCTTTGTAGTCCTTTGGACTTCAATTTAATGAGGACAATATATAGAAAATGTACGATCAGGTGATAATTAAAACTCATTTTTTGGGGGGGGGATTTACGTTTAACAGCTGTATTACATATCTATTACATGTATTCATCACGGCTTTGTAAAATATTTGATTCTGATTGGTCAAAAAGGGTATTTAGCGGTCTGTTCATTCTGGACAGACTGCTATGAATAACCGACCGTTGCTATGGACACTATTTCCAAACATATTTTTAACACATAGCGAGTTTAATACACTGATTTAAAAAGTCAATCAATGTAATAAATCTTTATTGTTATATTTAGTTTCAAATGATTGATTCCTTTAGTCAATACCCATGGTATAAGCTGGATAATGCACAGCAAGCCGGATATTATTGCTAAATCATAATTCCTCTCAATAGTTTTCTCTTTTTTTCGGTGTTGGTTTTTGAGCAGGGCGGTTAAGTCGTTGAGCTGATGGGGATTTGGCTGCTTTGTTCTAGCCCCGTGTGTGTGTGTATTCGTCCGGTGCATTTGTGTGTTTGAAGCGGAGACGCGGCGCGACGCTCACATCCATGCACTCCCGCAGGTCTCTGACGTAGGTCTTCTCTGTCTGGATCAGCTCTGCCATGATGAACCTGAACAGACCGCCACATTGTTAGAGCGCACAAAGGCCTCCCTCAAAGCTTACCGTTACCGCAAACAAAATCCATATTCACAGATTTTTTTTTTTTTGGAATTATCAACCACAAAACAGAAAGACGAACGAAAACAAACGAGGCAAACACAAAGCCAAAAAAAAAGGCAACCGTGACTCAACCGGTCACTTGTTGAGTCAAATGTCCGCGCGTTGACTCCCCGCTTACGCGCGCGTCTCCGCAGAGCGAGCCTCCGCTTTTGTACGACGCGCGACTGGGGAAGGCGGTGCGCTCTATAATGACATTCGGTGCCAATGGCGCCGTATTCTCCGGAGGTCACTTAACCCGCTTAGCACTCCCTTCACACGGCAGCAGCACCGAAAGAAAACCAAGAGAAGAAGGAGATAATGGTCTGGTGGGGGGGGGGGGCCCGTGTACACAACAACAGTCCAGCCGCGTCCAACCTCATTATCTTGCCCTCCCGTTGTTGTGCTGTGTTTTGTAAAGGGCGAGTGCGAAGCTGATTGTGTCGTCCACCAAACAAACACACACACATACACACACACACACACACACACATGCGTTGGCGATAATGGCCGGCGTGTGTGTGTGCGCGTGTGCGTGTTTGAGTTTGTTTGGTGGACTCTGAACGAGGGAAAGAAGTAAAAACATTCTAAATGATAACAGGGACGCTCCTTTGATCCACACGGGCAAATTCACACTCCCTGTGGTCTTAATGATCCCCGGGTCCCCGTGAACAAAGGTCAGGGGCACGGTCTAGGAACTGTGGAGACCCCCGCGCCAACACCAGGCACCCTAACCCACTAGAGAGGGACGGGAGAGTGCTCGCTAAGTGATTAAAATGATAATATCAGTGATCCCTGGAAGTGTGTGAAGGCTGTCCCCAAGATACAATCCCCAAAGGCACACTAAGATGAGTTCAAGGAAGAGTCGTTCCATATGGCTAATTGTTATTTCATTCATTCTCAAGTGAATATCTTAATGGTGAGGTTGGACAGTAAGGAAACGTAATTATATCCTAATGATAACGGTTAGTATATACAAACACAAACACTGTCAGAGTTCCACAGAGTGCATGTGAGCGCACATGAGCGTGAGTGATTATATGTGAGTATGTGCGTGTGCATTTGAGTGTGTGTGTGTGTGTGTGTGTGTGTGAGTGTGTGTGTGCGAGTGCACGTGAGTGTGTGTGTGTGTGTGTGTGCGACCGCCGCATTACGCACTCTTTTCTGCGGGCGGACTTCCTCTTCTCCTCGTTGAGGTCGTGGGCGGCGTCCCTCAGCTTGACCTCTGACCCCGGGGCGCTGGCGGGGATGATGTCGAGCTGGAGGTCCTTGCTCTGGGGACGGAGGGGGGACAGCCACCACAGCGGGTCAGTGGGAGCCCGAGCTCGTACGTGTAGACAAAATGCGTTTGTAGTTTGGATGGTCACCATTTATTTTAACTTTGTGTTGTGAATTAACAGTACAACAAAGGTAAGGCCGGGTAACGCTGTGTTAATGTCGGAGCCATCAGTCAGCAAGCGCTCAGTGAAAGGTGCTGTGAAATATCGGTTAGGAGTTGACTATGGACCAATACTTTATTAATCCCGAAAGGAAATTGGGTTGTCACAGCAGCATTATAAAAAGAAAGAGGTTAAGGTACCGATAGTAAAATTGACCAAATTGGTATTTACATTCAGAATCATAACATGTACATATATATAATAAGGGGTAAGCAAACATCCGTTTTAAGTAGGAGAACAATCGTGTTCGCAAAAAAGCGTGTTCAAGTAGCAGATCTCTTGTACATCAGGGTTAGAGAGTATAACAGAGTATTTCCACTGTCCAACATTGTCACACACTTTTAGTAAAAGATAACAGGGAAAGGTTCCCCAAAAACCTTGTTCGAACCCAACCGAACCGTGTTCAACCTAAAGAAGTGATTCAGGAGTTTCCTTCCCGTCGTTCAAACGACACACACACAAAAGAGGCCAGTCAGACAAGGGAGCAGTTAAAGGGGAGGCCGGGGGGGGTGACTCACAGCCTTGTTGGAGTCTGAGGAGATGCCCAGCGCTGACTCCAGACAGCCCCGGTACTTGTCCATGCGCATGGAGAAGTCCCGGTAGCGCTTATCCACGGACGCCACCCATTTCTTGATCTCCACCGCGTGGGCGTGGCCCTTGTCGCAGAAGCCGTCGGCCAGCTGGATCAGCAGCTTCACGCGCTCTTTGGTTTGCTGTGGGCGGCCCACGGTGGCGAGAGACATAGACACGCACGCACCCAGAGAGGGGGAGAGAGAGAGAGAGAGAGAGAGAGAGAGAGAGAGAGAGAGAGAGAGAGAGAGAGAGAGAGAGAGAACGACAGAGAGACAGAGAGACAGAGAGAGAGAGGAACGGTGGTACAAAGTGTTGGCATAGCAGTGAGACGAAAAAAGAGGAGAGAGAGAGAGAGAGAGAGAGAAACAGGGAGATGGGTTAACAAAAGGTAGAGAGATACAGAGAGAGAGCGAGAGAGAGAGAGAGAGAGGGGAGAGAGACAGACACACGGACAGGGTTAACGTTTGGTTTGGTTACAGGGAGAAGTACAATAGATCTTTCTGTTATAACACAGTGGCATACAAACAGCGGTGGGGCCGGACAATACGGCCTGCCCTGGGTCCGGGCCAACGGGTGGAGAGGCTGAACCAAATAGGCCCGTCTCAACACAATGCATCTGCATGGCGCACAATGCAGCGACATGGACACACAAACTCCTACTGTGAACGGCGCACACTTTACAAACACACTTTGATACGCGCATACGAACAAACTGCTGCCAGCACGCCACGTTTTTTGTTTTTTTTATGACATGGGAGACAATTAAACACACACCCACACATGCACGCACATGCGCACACACACACACACACACACACACACACACAAAGCACATCCACACACACACACAAACACACACACACACACACACACACACACACACACACACCTTGGCTGTGATCTGGAAGTCCTCGTGTTCTTTCAGCAGCTCCTGGGTGTGGTGGATGCTGGAGCCCGTGGAGGTGTGTGTGGACAGGTAGAAGTCTCCCGTGTCGTGGATCCACTCCAGCGCCTGGGGGCCGAGAGAGAGAGAGAGAGGGGGGGGGGGGGGGGTGAGATGGTTCATACGTTCAGGGTTTAACCCTTTAACACCGAGGGGACTTTATTAATTACGCAACTAAGAAAATTCAATTATATTTAGCGCTACGGTTTCTCAATCGTGGAAGCCAAATAAAACCCACTTCTGATGCCGCTGGATTAAAGCATCAAGCTGAATGACTGCTGAATCTGCTGAATAAAAATGAGTTGCAGCCAATTTTGGATTGATTTAAGAGTTGTTCGCTAGCAGAAGAAAACTCTCTTTCAGGCAAAAAAAGGTCTGAAATGGAGAAAAAATATGCAGGCAGAGAAACATGGACTTCTGCACACAGTTAGTCGAATGGTGTTTCTCATTTCCGTCTAAAACTGTGAGACCCTAAAGCTATGGAATACAAACATCCGTGAAAAACTCAATCAAATCCAATTACCCACTCGTTGCCCTATTATTATTATTTGTCCTTGCTTTCAGCGCAGTGTGCTCTACTTCCTATGTGGGGTAACAGGTGAGTGACTTATTGGCTGGCAGTGACATAAAGAGACCAATCAAACACAGGGAGGAAGAGAGGACGAGCAAGAACTTTGGGCCCTGGGGGTAAAACCTGGATATCCCTAGAATAGCCATGTCCTAGAAACCCTGACGTAATGTGATTGGTTGCTGCGAGTTCCGAGGTGCCTGCCACAGTACCGCGTCTGGGCCACTAGGGGGCGCAAACTACCCGATGTTTCACCAATCCAGACACTTTTTTTTCCTCTCTTTTCACAGCTGGTGAGATTCAGAAGGATACCGCACCGACCCAATTTTAGTAAATAAATCCATAAACAAACAATTTGGAGTTGACAAATTAAAAAAAAGCACACACCTGACAACAAGTTGGATTTAACTCAGATTTAACTCAGATACTTTTCTGTTTAGTGCGCAGGTGCCTGAAAATAAAAGCTTTTTAAGGTGCACCTGAAAACATCAAGCAACATTACATCCATTAGTTTACCTCCATACGTTGTCATCTATCCATACGTTCTCATTCATCTAAAAGGCGACGGAACTCAACATACATTACACTTTGATTTTGGAACAGAAATGTTCTTTACCATGTTGTGTTTTTCCGTGGAGGGAAATATTGCAGGTTTGGGAGTTGGGGGGGGGGGGGGGGGGTGGTGGGGAGTGCTCTGTAATAAGCAGAGCGTTGAGGTATCTAGGGTGTGTAATCACAGCAGCTCCAGACAGTCTTTGCGGACGGTCTCCCTGTCAGGCGGTCTGCATGGCTTCCCATACACTTTGCACACCGCCTCATTACATAAGTATGGAAGGCCCAACGCAGGGCGAAAACAAACGCTGCGGACGACGAGGGGGGGGGGGGGGGCTTTGAAAAGGAAAACACAGCGAAAGGGTCACGTGATCAACTCTCAACAGAGATCTGTTTTTGTCCGCAGGGTTTCTCGTGTTTAATTCACAGCTACTGTAGCTCAGGGCTGAATGTAGACTTGTGTTGTGTTTCACTGAGTTTATCTCAAACAGGCAGGCGTGACACAATGGGGCTGGGGGGGTAATAAAGTGGTACAGCTGTATGTATGAGTGTTGTGGACAGTATAAGTGGTAGTAGAGTAGTTCTGTTTAGGACTTTTGGCAGAGAAATAAATACAGCATAAAGGGAAGCATTATGAACCTATACATACAATTAAGTACACACACAGATACAGATACACACAAATACACACACACACAATTGCAAACATTGACACACAAAAACAGTTACACACACACACACACACACACACACACACACACAAACAGTAACACACACACACACACACACACACACACACACACAGTTGCAAAGACACACACACACACACACACACACACACACACACACACACACACAAAAACACACACACACACACACACACACACACACACACACACACACACACACACACACGCAGTGGGCCCACCTGTTTGGCGCTGCGCTCAAACACCACGTATTGCTGACACTGGTCCAGCCTCCTCTTCCTCATGGTCCAGAAGTGGAGCACCCTGTTCTCCCGCTGCAGCAGCTCGTTGAGGATGTCTAAGAAAAGCAGGACCACACCCCGAGGGGAGAGACCAAATAAACACAAACCCGGAGCACGCAGATCGCCCTGACGCAGTACTACAGTAAGAAGGTGACTAACAGAAAAAACTCAGCTCAGGAATACGATACGCTTTACTAAACGACTGGATACCGCTTTGAAGTCGGCTCTGTGTGAGGTCGACCAGCTCTTAAATCACTTCAACGACATAACATCAACATCAACAGCTCAACATTAAGCACATTAGGTGGATGAAGCTGTTACTGTTACTTATTAAATCTGTTTTTATCCATTACTGCCTTTTATTTCTTGGCTTGACTGGCAAACCGATACTCCGTGTGGCTTTTAATGATGAACTACTCTCATTATGGGAGAGAGCAATGATTTTTTTATTTGACATATTGCCGAAGCGTGAATCCGAAAGTGGGAGATGGATTTTACGTTGCCAGTGGCTGGCCGAGGGCAAGGGCAGCCTCTGCAGGTTTGACTTCAGGGTAAAACCAGGAGCTGGGTCCAACTTACTCTTGACCTGCGTCTCGGGGGCCTTGACGTGGGACAGCATGCCCGGCATGTTGACGCTGTTCCGGTGGAGGTACTTGAGGAAGACGTCCGCGTTGCGGCGGGCCAGCGTACAGGCCTGTCCGTCACATAGGAGGTAAACGTTGGATAGAGGTCAGAGGTCACAACGGGAGAGAGGTGGTGAGAGAGGTCACCGAGGCAGAAGGGGAGAAGGAGTCTGAGACCGTCAGGTGGAACCTCTCTTCCCGCGCCCGTATGTGAAGAATAACGAATCGGGTCACACACTCGTTGCATCTCAGAGCTCTTAGCCATAGGGGGCAGCATAGCGTAGCTCGGAGACTGCTGGGCAGAAGTCGATGGGTTCCCTC
>NC_140278.1:4347120-4349620 GCF_964030765.1 Micromesistius poutassou
CACTCGGCCCCCCCGGACGTCAACGACGACGATGGAATAAGACAAATGACCACGTTTTAAAAAAAGGAAAAAAAAAAAAAAAGTGTTTTTGGGGTTGACTGTCTCTTTAAGAGAACCCCCTGGCCGAGGGCTCCCCACTCACCGGAGGCCTGCACCTCGGTGACGTACTGCAGCAGCTCCTGGCCCTGGTGGATGACGTCGAAGGTCAGGTTGTTCATGGTCAGGGCCTTGTCGGCGTGGTGCTGCAGCCGCTGCTCCGCCAGGGGCAGGTCCTCCGTGTCAAACTCGCCCATCTGCTGGGACAGCTCCTCGTTCCATGACTCCAGGTCCGAGATCACCTGCTTAGGGGAGAGAGAGAGAGAGAGGAATATGAGATAGGAGACGAGGCTTCAAAATAAAAGTTGCAATATCATCTTTTTTTTACTGGTATATTAAGTTACGTTAAGTATAGTTAATCATTTGTAGTCCAAGTACAATTTTGTGTATGTGTGCATATTTACTTTATGCACATGTACTTTTCTTTTAATTTTTTTGCATGGCTCCCCATATTTTTTTACAGATTTTATTTCTATTCACTTTTTGTACGCATTGAGCAATTAAAGCATTTTTGTATCAGTAACAATTTTCCTCAGGTTAAATGAAGTAATCACAGCATTATGTATTAAAGCCTGTTAATTCAATTAATCTGTTTATTAAATTAACCCTAACCCTATTATTTTACTAGTTTTATTGATACAATAATAATTAATTGAGTAACAATAACACAACCATGCTGCAACCCCACAACCCATACATAAAGTTTAAAACACACACACACACACACACATACACACACACACACATACACACACAAAGCACACACTCCAACCCATGCAGGTATGTGCACAATATTTCTCTCTCTCACAAGACTCGTGAGAGTATTACAGTGCTGAATACAGTACATTCAATGTGAGCCCCTCGCTGCACCATGTTTTTCCATTCCACTATTGCGCAACAAAGACACACATAAAACAATGGTGAGTTCATGACTCCAGACGCCCAGTGGTGCTGATGTGTTGGTGCTTGCCCTGAAGCACCAAGAGGAATCCCTGCATCACAAGACCAGCGAGCACCACCTGCTCCGTCTTTCCACACAGCTTAATCAGATTAAAGCCATAGCTCGACCATGCTCCGCAATTGGACAACTGCAATTGTCCGCGTATACATGGCGGTGAGTAAATCGATTCATTGGCCGAAGCGTGTCATGCCCCGGTACGATAGGTGGCGCTGTGCCCATTTCAACTAGTGGTAATAGAGCCACCGGTTGACCTCTTTACGTCACCAGCAACAACAAACTCAGGCGGCATTCGAGAAAGATGTTTTCAGTAGACAGCTGTCAGTTCACTTCGGGTCCATATCATTTCTCCGACACTCAATTGTTCTGACCTCAGCCGGAGGAGTCTGCATACGACCGAGAGGTCGGAACAATGGAGCGTCTGAGAAATGATATGGACCGCTGTCTGCTGAAACATCGCTTTCTCCTCCATGTTCGTTTCAATCTGGACTTCAGAGAGTTTATCTTCAGAGATAAACCTGACTAGGAGTCTTTACTTGTTGTGAAAGTACCAGAGAGTCGGAGAACCCAACGCAGTCTGTAAGATTCATAATATCAGAGAATACCCCCATCAGTTCGGCCGCAGCGCAATGAATGAATAAAGATCATAGTTATTTTACAACCTCGTTGATGAGAAACATTTAGAAAAACATGTACTTTTAATTCAGCCTTGGGTGAAATCAAAGCGTAGTGTGTACTGAATGCATGTTGATGATGATACACTCCTTATAGGGGGTAACTACATTGGCACGACACCGGCTTTCTCCATCTTCTGCGCCAGCTTTTTAAATAAATCGCCTATCCGAAGTGAGTTGACAGCTGTCTACTGAAAACATCTTTCTCCCGCCGGAGCAGCCCCTCCGCCGCCCGTCCGTATACGGCATTCCCCGCCGCGGCGCTAAGTTGTCCTATTCAACACTATATGAAAACTGTTGTTTTTTTTATATCCTGGACACTGATGCCTTCAGGACACTAAGGCCAGTGTATACCGATCACCACTGTCTCTGGTTGTTCACTGTGGAAAAACTATTGTTCTCCTATCAACGTGTCACCCCTGTGGATGAGTTCTGTAAGTATAGCATGCATGTGCAAGAGAAGGATCAGCATAAAGCCATATTCAGTCAGTGGCCAGTCTTGACAGACGTGTTACCGTCATCATGTTACAACAACAAAAGAAAAAGAGAAAAGCGATGGTGTGACAGCCCACCTGCCGTCAGGTATGCCCATGCGACACAGAGCTGAGATCTGTAAATCACTCTTAAGTTAACAGCCAGTGACAGACTCTCTCAGCTGCTGCGGGATACAAGAGGACAGGAGAATGCGCTCATGCATGTCCCAACAGCTGGAACATCAACTCGGAGGATATTTAAGCTGTAAGGAGGTATCGTGTGGACCCGCCTGGTGCCA
>NC_140278.1:4354620-4357539 GCF_964030765.1 Micromesistius poutassou
TGCGTGTCTGCGTGCATGTGTGCATGTGTGCATGTGCATGTGTGTGTCCCGGGGCTCCTCCTCTGTATCAAAGCGGCGGGCGGCGGCGGCGGCGGGCCACACCAGCGGGGTTAGATCAGTGCAGTGACAACGGCCCATTGATCCCTGTGACTCCCGGTGGGTGGGGGGGGGGTGGGGGGGGGACCGCTGAGAGGATTAAAGGTGCTCTTCTGTAGACACCGCGGCCCCCGACCCCGCCCCCGCCCCCGCCCTCTGAGGCCCACTCAGGAGCTGCCTGTGATCCGCAGGAGCCCCTCGCCCGCCCCTAACCGCCACCTCCTCCCGCGGCGCCGTGGGAGAGAGAGAGGCCGTCCCTCCTGGGGGACGCGGCGGTGAGCTGACCGAGGCACTCTTGTTGCTTTACCGCTTACGTTGTGAATCCTTACGCCTGTCCACTTGGTTTAATTAAAAACAAAAAAAAAAAACGTTCGTGTGTGTGTGTGTGTGTGTGTGTGTGTGTGTGTGTTTGTGTGTGTGTGTGTGTGTGTGTGTGTGTGTGTGTGCAATAGTCTCTCCATGTTTTGTGTGTATATATGTGTGTGTGCGTTTGTGTGTGTGTATGTGTGTGTATAGGTGTGTGTGTGTGTATTATTGTATGTGTATTGGTGTGTGTGTGTGTGTGTGTGTGTGTGTGTGTGTGTGAGAGGCGCATTTGTATGTGTGTGTATGTGTGCGTTTGTGTGTGTGTATATGTGTGTATAGGTTTGTGTGTGTGCATTTGTATATATGTGTGTGTGTGTGTGTGTGTGTGTGTGCGCGAGGCGCATTTACGCGTGTGTGTATAAGCGTGTATGTGTGTATGTGTGTGTGTGTGTGTGTATGTGTGTATATGTGCATGTGTGTGTATAAACGTGTGTGTGTGGGAGAGTGTGCGTGTGCCTTTTACGTGTGCGTGCGTGCGTGCGTGCGTGCGTGCATGCGTGCGTGCATGCGTGCGTGCGTGCGTGCGTGCGTGCGTGCGTGTGTGCGTGCGTGCCCACCTGAGCTGCTGGATGAGGTCCTCCCCCTCCTTGATGACGTTGACGGTGGCCTGCAGCGTGGTCTGCTGCTGCTGGCCGAACCGCTTGATCAGCTCCTGGACCGCCTCCACCGACTCGGCGTACACGTCGTCCAGCAGCTCCTTCTGCAGCTCCTCCAGCCACGTCCACAGCTGGGGGGGAGACGGACAGCTCAGTTGCCACCAATGGAACGACAGGGAGGGGAAGGAGCCCCCTCCCCTTCACCTCCACATGTAACTCCTCCCACAATGGAAAGAGTTTCTATGAAGTTTGTGTGAAGCTCTTCCATCTAAGCACTACACTGGCGTGCGTGTGTGTGTGTGCGTGCGTGCGTGTGCGTGTGTTTGTGTGTGCGTGCGTGCGTGTGTGTGTGTGTGTGATGCCCAGCCAAACGCGAGGTTGGGCGTTCGGAGTATAGCCAGTGAAGACGGGATTTCGGTGCCTCAAACGTTTAAAACGTGCATTAATGTTTCGAAAAACGAGGAAAGACGTTTCGGCTTCCGTGATATTACAACGTCAAACAAAGCTGCGATCTGATTGGACGTGCTTCGAGAGGTCAACGTCAACCGGGGGGGGTCAAAGCTGACATAGTTTGAACTTGCGCACAGGGCCAAAGTGGAGAATCCCAGCTGTCTGCTTATGCCCAGGGTAGGGCTGGGCGATTAATCGAATTTTGATCGCGATTTCGATTTCAGAGTGAAACGATCACCAAACTAATATAATCGAGTTTAAATGATTTAAAAATATATATATATATTTTTTTAATAGAAATTGCAGAATAGCTGGATTCATATCTGGACTTTATTTTCTATTTGACCATTCTGTGTATATTTTTAAGGGGAAATTTCGAAGTTCTCATTTACAAAGTGTTTTTTTTTTGGAGAGAAATTATGAACAAATGCATCATGCTTTCAAACTCAAAAATAATCGTTTGAATAATCGAGATTTCAATATTGACCAAAATAATCGTGATTATGATTTTTTTCCATAATCGAGCAGCCCTAGCCCAGGGTGGAGCAAACACCATCCCGGGCTTCGATTCTAAACTCCATGTGATTGTGCATCTTATCCTAGCTATCTTTGTTGTATGGTTAGTGCTTTGCACTTGGTTCTGTGAACATCCTTACTGTACCGACAGCGTTAATATTGTTGTTTCACCTGACAAATGTACTGTGCATAAAAGCGTCTGCTAAATGCCCTAAATATAAATGAATACCTTGGCAAAGCTAGCTATAGGCCGATGGCCGTTCCTGCTCATGCTAATCACGTGACTTTGCTGACTCAGGGTGCAGCGGAGCAGATCAACAGCAAACAGAATCAGCCGGGGCGAGTGCGACGGCGTACACAATGTAAGCTGTGAAGTGGGGAGGATAAGAAGCAGGCCGGAAGGGCAGATGGGCGTAGTAATGGTCATTCACAATCATCATCACATGGGGGTTATATGCGAGAGATTAGCCATCTGGGAGCGTTGGCACAGTGTCTTTAAGGCCTGGCTAACCAGGATAATGAGAGGTTTACCCCGGTGGCTGTTGCTAGGTTTCACTTCAGTATCTACTGCAGTTCTAGTCCTCAATTCAGAAAATCCTGCTCGCAGTTGAAGGGAACCCTTAACAACATTTAGTCGTTGGGTCTGCACTCTCAAGTTGAGTGTAATTACTCAGTTCCCCGTTTAGGGAGCGGAATCGGTTGTGTCCTTTGATTCAAATTAGAGTCATGCAACACAACTTCCCAATTAGATTAGCGGAGGTGCTAATCCGCTAGCCCTGCCAACCACATGTACAGGCAAGGCCGAGCAACAAGGTCGGCACAGCAGAGGAAGACACCGGCAATTGCGGAGGGTAACGTTTTCAACTGGATAGAAAGTGGCCATCGAAAGGAATTG
>NC_140278.1:4362739-4390239 GCF_964030765.1 Micromesistius poutassou
AAGAGTTAACTAGCAGTCAGTTAACATAAGTGACTGGAGCCTGAGAAGTGAGCATGTTGTGTTTCAGTCACGAGTCCTGTGCACATGTGTCTTTCAACTGGCCCTATTGTCCCTAACGCTAACGGACGGTGATTAAAAACCGAAACTAATGGATGAGTAAAAAATGACAGCTACAACCAGGCCGAAACTGTATCCAAAACCAAAGACTACAAGAAAATGGAGGTATCATCAATCCAAGTAACCTTATGGAGACCAACACTTTCGTGCCTCATGGACCTCTGACAGCTATTGGGGTTGCCGGTCGGAAAGCCGTGGCACATACAAGGTTGTATTTTCTAATGCTTGAATGGGAAGTTCATTTCAAGGCCGCATTGTTTGAACGTTTCTCTTGCTATTATCCATTGTCTTTCCAGTACTGCTATCCGCCATCAACAGTACTCCAAGCCTTGAACCACAAATCTATGGAAACTCCTCACACCCCTGGCCCCAAAAAACAATGCATGTGATTCGATGGGAGGGAGGACGGGATGGGGAAACTTGAAATAATCCTGTGGCAGGATGCCGGCAGGCTGGTGGAGGGCCTACGGGTTAATCTGTGCGTGAGGAGAGCAATACGAGACACTTGGCAATGCATCATGTGCCAAAAGGCAACGCACGCTATTTTTAGCATGTGTGTGTGTGTGTGTGTCCCAGGGGGGGGGGTGAGATGGACCCACCCGGAGGGCGAGTGGGGGAGAGGGTAGAGCGCCCGGGGCACAAGGACATGATGGATGGGGGGGGGGGGGGGGGGGGGTAACACAACATTTCACTTTAAGAAGACGCTGGGTCACGTCGCTCTCACTGTCGCCCTTTGTGTGTGCGCGTGCACGGAAAACATGTGCACGCATGTCTGTACACACACATAGACGCACTCTCATGCATGCACACACCAACCAAATGTGTGTGTCTCTCCCTCTCTCTCCCTCTCTCTCTCTCTCTCCCTCTCTCCCTCTCAGTGGGTGAGGAGCAGCTGCGGGGGGGGGGGGGGGGGGGGGCCAGGGTGCGGGGCTGATCACAGAGTAGTTTCCATGTGTCACCCGTATGGCCGGCATGGAAAGGAAAGGGGCCCCGACTGGTTCCCACTCTCACATGGAATTACATCGGACACACACACGGGACACAAATGACATTACCCCCCCCCTGACCCTTATCGTAATCAGGGGCCGGCCAGGCGCAGAGGGCCCGGGACACAGGAGCACCGGGGCCCTGTGTGTGTGGAGGAGAAGTGGACCGTAACCACATTACACAGGCAGGTTTCCGGCCCCGGAGCGCGAGATCCAAGCCGGTTTTGTGTTTCAAAGAAGAACCAAATTGACGTTAATGGAACAGCGTGTACCTGGAGTTTGACCCGGGCCGTCCAGTTTGGGATCACATTTGGGAAGAGAGCAATCTAGAGGGAGAGAGGGAGAGAAGGGGAGAGAGAGTTTTATGTTAGAAGTCAGGGACTAGTGATTAGAGAGTGCAGATAAGAGGAAGTTAAGGAGAGAGGGAGCGAGAGGAGTCTGGGAGGACTCTTTGATCTGAGGATCAGGATAGTCCCTGAGATAATAAACAGCATTAACCATGCGGCAGCTCACACACGCACACACACACACACACACACACACACACACGCAAAGGCACACACACATGGAGGCACTCACACACACACACACACACACAAACGAGTGTGCGTATTCACACGCAGACACACACACACACACACACACACACACACACACACACACAAGCGATGCGCGCGCACACACACACACACACACACACACACACACACACACACATGGAGACTCACACACACACACACACTTTTGGCACACCAAATGACCAATTAAATGAATGATTAATTAAGACAAACTCTTCTGTATCACAGCAATTCCCCAGGAATCCCGGCGTAATGATGAAAATGTTCGCCTTGACTGGTGCGGACGTGATCCGTCCCACGTTGCCCGAGGCTGAATCAAAGCTATGAAGAGGACACCATCTTACTTCTACATCTCTAAAGCCACCGCCGCTGTTACTGCCAGCACCCTTGTACAGTTATGTTAGCCGGCCAATACGTATATAAAGAGCTAGAGTTCAGGAGGGGGAGAAAAAAGAGAGAGACAACGAGAGAGAGAGAGAGAGAGAGAGAGAGAGAGAGAGAGAGGAGAGAGAGAGAGAGAGCGAGAGCGAGAGAGAGAGCGAGATCTCACCAGCACACATTCGGTTGGTGTGTGTGCATGCATGAGCGTGCGTCTAACGTGTACATGTGGCACATGAAAACACAACCAAAAAACACACATGAAAAAAAAAATAACACAATGTATCAACACCCTGCTATTCTTGCTACAGTAAAAGAAAACGTATTTTTGCTTTGATCTGGACTGTCATGGCCGCCGTGCCGCAGCTAGTAGCCTGCGAGCGGGATGAGAGGACCAGGGTGGGCTTCTGGGTCGGCGGGCGCGGGACGCTGGGTCGCTGTAGCGCCACATGAGCGCAGAGCGGCGAGCGAGGGATGAAAACGTTGCTCAGAGCTCAGCGCCGGCGCTGCTTCGCGGGTTAGCCTCCGAGCTGGAAAGACCAGCCGGGCCCATGCCAACGCCACCTAGCAGCAGGGATTATGCAAACCTGCTCGCACTGGCCTCGCACACCTGTATGAGAGTGTGTGTGTGTGTGTGTGTGTGTGTGTGTGTGTGTGTGTGTGTGTGTGTGTGTTTGACCAGCTTCTGACCTGCTTTGGTGTGTATGTATTTTGAAGTGTATTTTTCTTTCCCCGTTTGAATTCTGAATGAAAAAGATCCAAAAGATCCCTTTTAATTAGCGTAACGCTATGCTAGATATTATCCTCAGTGTATTAAAAGGAAAACATGTGTGCAGAGAAAGATGGCTGTGATAAAACGTTTAGCTGACTGTGTGAGATGAGTCCGTATCTTCCATCTCGTGTCTGGTTTTATGATGCGATTCCACCTAGGCCTCCACCGTCACATGACACCCATGACTGAGAGTAGCTCGTCAGAGTGACCCTGACACGCAAATCCTGACACAAATAGCGATTTTCCAGGTCACAACTTCCGACACAAATCAGACATCGGTTATTACGGTCATTGACAGGAGGGGTGGGGGGAGGATGGGGTGGAGAGAGTAAGGGTCAACCCAGTGATAACAGGACAGTTCAGGGGATAAGGAACGATGTACACTGCGGCATGCATGGAAGAGTGGGAAGACAGTAATCTCTTGTGTACACCCACACACACACACACACAACCCCTCTCTCTCTTTCTCTTGCTCTCTCTCTCTCTCTCTCTCTCTCTCTCTCTCAACTCCAGGCATGTGATGGAACTTTAACGCGATGAGGTCATCAGGGTTTAAGGCCAGATATTTATAATCCTCGGGAATTGGATGCATTCCCCCATTAACACATGAAAGCAACTCTGTGTTGAGTGTACGACAAACTGTGCGCTCCCAGTTTGTACTGTAGTTCTTACCGCAGTTTCAAATCGTGCCCTTTCCTTTCTCTCCTCCCCCAAACTGATTGATGGCCAAAAGGTCAGCCAGTAAATAGGAGGTGGTGGTGACATTTTTTAATTATTTATTTATTTAAAACAAAAACGAACAGACACAACGTGACAAGGGGCCAGATTTGCATTTGATCCTTGACCCATTTCATCCAGAGCCAGGGAGGCTAAGCGGGGCTTTAGCCAGAACACTGCAGGTCTGCCTGCCTCAGCCGCAGGGCCTGCAAAATGTTGCTTTTCTTCAAAGACGTGAGGAAATGTTAGCGCCAACTGTGTGCGCGCGCATGCACGTGTGTGTGTGCGTGTGTGTGTGTTTGTGTTTGTGTACGTGTGTGTGCCACCGCCACGGTTCCCTTTTGGATCGACCGCGCTCACAGCTGTTGACACGAGACAACAGCCATAAGGCAGCGCATAGGCTTGTGTAAATAAACACACACACACACACACACACAGAAATACACACAGACACAGACACAGAAATACACACACACACAGACACAGAAATACACACACACACACACACAAACAGTCACAGATACCGACATAGAAATACACAGACACAGAAATACAGACACACACACACACACACACACACACACAGGCAAAGACGCACACAGACACACACAGAGACACACACAGACAGACACACACACAGGCACACAGACACACACAAGCTCTCTCACACACACAGACACACACACAAATGGCATTCACACAGACACACACACAGACATACACACAGACACACACACAGACACACACACACACACACACAGTCTGCAGGCTATGCTTTGATTCCCTTATGACTGGGGCTGTGCATTGTGGGGTTGGTTCTGTGACTAAGATGAGCCCTGGGTTTGTCCAATAAAACATGAAGCATATAATCAGAGGGGAGAACGACGGAAGAAAAAAGCAAGACAGAAAATAAGCCAGGAGCGGAGGCTCCGATGTCCCTTTAAAGCCGCAAATGCCTTTGTGTGTGTTACCATAAGGCAAATAAGTACACAGTATTGTCATTAACCAAACAAAGGAAAAAACACAACAGAAATCAGTATAGAGAGAGCGGTGAATGTGGCCCCGGTGAACATAAATAATTTTAAGCACAAAGTTTCCCATTCTTTCACCTTAGGGCTAGGGACATGAAGAATAAAAGGATGAGAAACTGACAAAGCAACAGTTTCCGTCACAGTCTGTCTCTCTCCAACTTTTCAATGCAGTGTTTTTCAAAAACCCCTTGGGGGGCCTAGGACCGCATGTGTCTGTGGCTGCTGTTTGAAGGAACAGCCACAGAGAGAGAGGGGGGGAGAGAGAGAGAGAGAGAGAGAGAGAGAGAGAGAGAGAGAGAGAGAGAGAGAGAGAGAGAGAGAGAGAGTGAGCAAGAGCGAGCGAGAGCAGGAGCGAGAGAGAAAGAAGAGGGTTCGGAGGTCAAAGCATTCCGGGAGGCGTACAGCTTACACACACTCGATCCAGATGCTTCCTTGAGCTTAAAGGCTGTGGGGGTGAGGAGGGGGGGGGGGGGGGCGAGAGAGGAAGGAATAGGAGATTTGGTGGGCACAGGGGGGGCATGTGATCTACGTCCTTACAAAAGGCACCGGGGCAGTGGGATGGACGAGGGGGCGGGAGAGATAGTGACAGAGAGAGAGAGAGAGAGAGAGAGAGAGAGAGAGAGAGAGAGAGAGAGAGAGAGAGACTATATGTTTTACACTATAGTACAATAAATGGGGGGGTGAGAGAGAAAGAGAGAAAGAGAGAGAGAGAGCAATAGAGAGAGAGAGCTTGTGGAGCAATGTGGTGGACTATCTATGGGATGAGTTCAGCGGTGGTGGTGGGGGGGGATTTGGGGAAGTGGTGAGAAGAAGGGGTTGCAGGGGGCGGAGGTGGTGGTGGTGGTGGTGAAGCTGAATGGAAACCAGATGAGGACATAGATGCGAGCAGAGACAAAGAGTCGAGTGTGGCGACAACAGGAGCGGACGTGCTCCAGTCAAAGCCTGTCCATTTTTAATTTGCCGTAGCGCCGCGTAGCTATCATGCGTAGCTACCAATGCGTGCGCACGCATCATACTGTATGT
This sequence comes from Micromesistius poutassou, assembly GCF_964030765.1. Lineage (NCBI taxonomy): Eukaryota > Metazoa > Chordata > Actinopteri > Gadiformes > Gadidae > Micromesistius > Micromesistius poutassou. The sequence goes on from NC_140278.1 coordinate 4,368,342, forward strand.
ACCAGTGTCTTCACATCTCTACCACGAGGCCTGCCCTTCAGCGTAAGCAGCTCCTCCGACCATCTCCATCTTCCAGCTTGAAAGGTCACCCCGGCCAATCCGGCAGCTGGACTCATGGGGGATGGGGGAGGCCATGACGTCATATCATGACATGGCACAAGTTCAGATTCCTCAGGGATTCCTTGAGGTTTTTTTTTTTTTTCTTACTGTAACACACGCTTTAGCCATACAAGATCCAATTAGGGTTAGGGCTTTTCGTTTTTTTTTTTATCTTGCTCCCAAATTGTTCCTTATGTAAAGCCCAAAAAATACATATTTTTCGGCGGGGGGGGGGGGGGGGGGGGTGTGGGATTATATGACGGCATTGGATCGAAACGACTTTGATATTTGGCGCGTATCAACATCAAAGTAGGCGATACCGCAAAGAACCGCTACAGTGACACTACAAGAACAACACAGCTGGAGGGGAGGAGGAGGAGGAGGAGGAGGAGGAGAGGAAGAGACGGAGAAGGAGAGAGACAAGAGGGGGAGGACTAGAGCCGAGCAGAGTGAGTAGGAGGCGGGCGGCAGCGCTGACTGACGATGATCGGTGCGTTTTGTCTCACATCACATGGGGGCTTTGAGGGACCAGGAACAGGGATGCGACATAGGCTCAGCCACATTGATTCCGTCGTTCCCTCACACCTTCTCTCTCTATCTTTCCTTCCTTCCTTCGTTCCTTCCTTCCCCCACCTCTTCTTTGCACCCTAGGACATAGGCAATGAGCATGGGGGAGTAGGCCGATTTGTACCTGTGTGTGTGTGTGTGTGTGTGTGTGTGTGTGTGTGTGTGTGCGTGCGTGCGTGTGTGCGCTAATAAAAAAAACCTCTCCCCCAGGCTACACTTACCGTGCCGCACAGATGCATTACCATCCCAGTAGTCAATATCCTGATTCCAGTGCGGATCTAAACCTGAATGGGTGAAATGGTCTGCGACTGTGGTCATTTTCCAGTAAGGGCTTGTTATTGTAAGCTTTTATTTAGCTTACCAGTAGCAGGTCAAATATGCTACCAGCCTCAAGCTAAGCAGCGGGATACACATAAAACAAGCCTTCTTTTCAGTAGCAGTCGCAATAAAGAAGACAAACATGATCACTTCCATACTTGTAATTTGGATTTAATTTGATCTCATCTTGAAAACGGTCCATTCAGCAAAAAGAATATCAAATCAAGGTTTATTAGTCGTAATCCCCCTTTGTGTCTCCCTTATTTTCCAAATCCCGACAGGCACTACATGGCCTCTTAATGCCTCATAATTTGGTGGGATAGGGGCTGTTATACAACCCCCCCCCACCCTCACTGTAAGAGTGTGTGTGAGCTCCGAGGAGGTCAGCAGTCACCACTGTGATCGATTAGCCACGTCTGGCTGTAAAACAGGTAATTGCTCTGGGGGAGCTACACTCTCTCTCTCCTGATTGTTCTCTCCATTAAATTCTCTCTAATAAACACTTGTAGGGGAGTAACAAGCTGGTACACGCATCGCGAGCATCTGGTCCGTGTTGTGAGCATACTACCGCCGTTTTATGTACATGGAGCCAAGTGGCTGGGCTACTTTCTGCTCGCTAATGTAGACCTGAACTCCAGCCTCCAGCCTCCAGCCTCCAGTTTTTCATTTACTAGCTCTTTCTCTGTTGTTTTTTGAAATATATGAATAAGAATGTATGGTTTGTGGAAGTACTGTGACTGAGAATAGTCAGATCAGCTATCGACGCTAACTGGCATCAGTCTAAAAGGTTGGACTACAGTTAATTCCACTATTAGCGCTAACCTAGTAGCTCTGTTTGAGTAGGCATAAGTAACGTAAAAAAAAAAAAGAAGATAGCCCAACCGACTGATTTGTAGACTGTTGAAAATATCATTATTGGATTCCGAGCTGGAAAAGCGAAACGTGCATGAATCAAACTCAAGTTAAAGTCAGATCCACATGTGTTTTAAGAGGCAGATAATATGGAAACTAGAAGTGAGGAGTTTATGGGTCTGGCTACAGACAGCTACTGTGTAATCAAGTTCTCGATGTCAGTCGTACCCGGTCCTACCACAGCCTGGCTCATGTCTTGCTAATGCTCTCGCCAGCACTTCACCATAGCTGCGTAAAAACGTTAAAAAACATTTTCTTTTTCAAAAAGCCAAAGTACCTTGGCTCAAGTTTAGCACGAACTTTGGGTGGAAAGGATAAAACTCCTTTCATGCCCCCCTGAATACAAGACATGTCAAAAACTATTCCTTGAAAGAAAGTCACCCATCTGACTTTAAAGAAAATGTAATAATGCTTCTGGAAATGAGGAAAAGAGATATCCTACTGTGTGCATGCAGGCAGGCCTCAGACAATTTAACAGTGCAGGCTTTGCCAATCCGGGCCTTGTCTTTAACTCTGACCAACTGACAATTAAGCTGCCCGATGGACGAAACAGGAAGGGCCTATGGAGTACAGCAGGGTACGTTTCCCAGGCCACACTCCACCCTAAGCTCTACTCTGTAATTTGACGGGGTGTTTGTCTTCTCTTTTAAGGCCTATGTATGTCACGTCTCTCTCGTTCGCTATCTACCGGCTCTCTCTCTCTCTCTATCTCTCTCCCTCACGCTCTCTCTCTCACACATACATACACAGAGAGTCATCTACCGTAAGTGTCGGTTACCTTTCTACGTTCACTCCTCCCGTTTGTTTATTAAACTTTATTCCACATGTTTAACTACATTCCTCTTTTTAATTCCGTCTGTTTGATACACGTCTTCAGTGTCTGACTCTATAGTTATGTAAGATCTGTATTTCTGCTCGGTATATATGACGGCGACACCCAGGGAATCATCGCAGTGGGGGGAAGGCAGAAGCTCTACAACTCACTAATTGGAACTGTGTGTGTGTGTGCGTGTGCGTGCGTGTGTGGGGACAAAGAATGGCGTCCCTTGCTGCAGGGGGTACAAGAAATGATTCTATCACAACTATATCCATTGTCTTATTCTATTGTTGTGTGTTGTGGGATAGACAGCGGGTGCGAGCGCACACTGTGTCTTGCATCGCAGTAGTATTGCTGTTCAAATGACATCATCCACACACACACACACACACACACATTCCATACAATCGAGATAATCACAATGGATAAGCCCAGGTACCGACCTCCTCTCCTTCTGATAAATCTTTCCTTTTCAATCGATACAACAACAACCGCAAACAAAAACAAATGATAGACTATGAACACCACACACACACACACACACACACACACACACACACACACACACACACACACATAAAGAGTAGCAGAAGGATGTGCAATGAGGAGCACAGCGAGGTCAAGAGCACAGACAGGAATAGCAGCCATTTTCACGTGCTAGTCAAAACATTGGATCTCTGTGGCAAACTGAAGGCCCATTAAGCCATGGGTGGTGGTGACAAGGGGACGGGTGTCTGATGTCTAGTGGACTCATGAATGAACAGCCAGATAGGGGGCACCGGCTCTCTGCACGCATGATGACTCCACAGATATTTAATCCTCTCCTGCTTCCACTTGCTTTCATGTTTAAATGCGTAGACAAAGCCCCGGTGGAAAGACTTAGGTTAGAACAGGTCCCACGTATAGGGCTATACATTAGGAGCAGGGTATTCGGAATGCAAAGATTCAATTGGTTGCCAAACTGTTAATCTACTAGTGTAGTTTGGCGGTGTGTTGTCTTGGGAATGAGTATCGAAATGGGAAAGGTCAGTGGATCGCAAATGCTGAATTCAGTTGTGCGCATTATACATTTAAATCCTTAGTTGGCTGTTGTTCAGACCTACTGAATGAGGTAATGGTCAGCAAAGCAGCTGCACTATGACTATATGACTAATGTACTGGGGTTAGCACACTAGTGTTGTAGGCCTATGAGTCCAACTGGGATCCTCTAGATCTGTGTTGAAGCGAGTACAAAGTAATGTCTAGTCGGCTGTGTTATGTGCTATTCAACCACTCCATTAAAGTGTAAATTTTTTATGTTTTCACGATAACAAAACAACAAGTCCCAGAGTGGTCCATGTGTTGATTTCAAAGAACACAACCCAACAAGAAATACGTTTATCAGACTTCTTCCCCTCTTAAAGGATATTTATTCAGTGAAAACGAGTGCTGATGATGGCTGGTTGAAGCAGCCTCTCCTGGCCTGAATCAGACTGATTGGACTGGGCTGGACGAGGCTGCACACCTGTACATTGAGCAATCAGTGCGCACAGGTAAAACCAGCCATCACCACACACACACACACACACACAGAGGGAGGGCTCCAACATGTTACCCCGCCGGCACTGTAGCCTTATCGGCCATAAACCGGTTTAACATCACCACAATGTGTACAGGAGCCCAGTAAAAGCCACCGAGGTGGAGGCTAACACTAACAGTGCTACAGCTTGACTGTTGTCTTTTTTGGTTAAGGGATGTTTGTAAATTTTGAAAAACATACCTAGAAATGATGATTCTCTAACCCGTTATACATTTCTAAAATATTTGTAGTTAAATGCCGGCATGGCAATAGAGATAAAAACAAACACTGACATTGTGACATTAACATAATGATGATTATGTGCTACTGTGAATCACACACGGCAAACAGATCTGTACTGCAGTCATAAAATGACAAACACATGAGGGAAAAACAACATCCACACCAACACAAATATCCCAACACTCAAAGCGGAGCCTGTGTCCTTTCCCATATCTCATTCCGTGCTACATCATGTGTTGATTGGCTCAAGTGCGTTGCCTTGATTATGAATTACCAAGAGTCTTGGGGTTCACAGAGTAGTAAACACACCATGCTAGGTTCCGTGTGAGTCCTACTGGCTGAGACGGCTCGCTCTGAGTTTGGTTGTAGAATCAATAGACACCCTATTGATACATCATCATCTCCACTGACACCCTAAATACAATAATTTTCTTCTCCCCTCGTCTTCTGCCATGCCAAACAAAAGGCAGTCAGCAAATGTTTTCAAGCATTTTTTCTGTATTAGCTTGGGCTCCTTAGACGATCTCAAAATGTCTCGTATGTCATTGTCGACCGATGAAAATACCTCCAGAATTCACATATCCCCGACCTGATATATGATATGATGACGATTTGTGGATTCAGGCTCTGCGCTCGCTTAAGGAGTGATCGGAGTGAGTCAGAAGACAAGCTGTGATCCACAGCGAGCATGTGGGCTTCAGAGCTGAAGCCCCATCTGTTCACTTCAGGATCAAACCAAAATTAATTAATTAATCAGTGACGATATGATATAGTGAATTTGTTGAAATTGAATGGGGATTTTTTTAACGGGCAATTGGTTTTAACACACCGACACGGAACTGTGAACCGAAAGATAAAAGCCAGGACCAAACATAGTCGTTTTCAAACATCTCGTCAGGGCATCTGACTTCTAGGAGAATGTCAAACTTTGTTTCGCACAGGTCAGAAATAAGTCACGCATCATTACCAGCCAAAATGCTCACTCATCAAACATCTTAATCATCTACTGGCGTCATGGCTGTACCATCGTCAAAACACAAAGCTAAAGGCGGTGAGAACAATAGTTCTTCGTTTGCTGGTAGCTAATCATCAGAGGCGCTTAATTCATTTTAGAGGCATTTGTCCATTTGATAAGTCAGCAAACCAACCACACCGCCCGCTACCCACCTGTTCCTTGGTGTGCAAGCAAGTGAACTATTCAGCCGACCGTTCAACATATGTCAGTCCATTCAACCGACCAATCAGCTACTTAAGAGTCACAGTCAGGCAGTCAGTCAGTCAGCCAGGTTTCCTTTACCGGAGGAATTTTCCACATTCTGAGCTTCAATGACTAGGGCACACACACACACACACTCGCGCGCTCACACACACACACGCGTGTACACATGCACACACACAGCTGTGTGCCAAGGTTTTCAACACACTGCAGGAGAGCAGCAATTAGGACGCATGCCGGGGCAGACCGTGGCCAGACTGGCGGCATTCTAACTGCTTGTGAACACCACCACCGTGATGGACACATCCAATTATATATCAGATGGATGCACCGCTGATCAACACAATACCTGAATGATTGTACGGTACATCAGAGATGTGGTCGCAGTAGTATGAGTCATGCTGGTGAATTCACTAACACCTAATACTAACACTTATACACTTGAAAAACAGATGCAGAGTCGTTAGATTAGAAGTATTGCAGACACTGGAGAACAGTTATTAAAGCGGTATAGATGTTTCACTTAATGCTGTAATAAGGCTTAGTGAAAGAGAGACCCACAGTGAACAGATGAACGGAATCCATGGCTAGGGTCTTACATTGCCCTGAGCCGCGGAGCGGAGACAGATTACATCAACACTAAAATATTAATACATAGGTTTCCGTTAATGTCTGTCTGTGGGCAGCGCCAGCCATAAAGCACTAGGTCATTATTCAGCAATGGAAGAAAGCCTAAGTCAGTATGACGCTGACAGCGAGAACAACCAAGTAAAACAGCACAGGCAGTCTGATTATTACCAATTATATGATCCCTGTGTTTATAAGCTAGTTGCTACCAAAATAAAAGCCTCCAACTTGATGAAATCCCCTGTCCCCATTCCAGCTCCTATCCCATTCTAAGATAAACTCCAGGGTTTATCATGGGCCCCTGTGGCTTAAACCCACTTTGTTTGGTTGTTTGTCCTTCTTTGGGTAATGATGCTCTTGTAAGTTCTCCAATAAAGTGTGTCATTGCCACTTAAGGGCTTTGCTTTAGCCTGTTTGCGTTACAGAGCCAAGTAACGTTTCTCTGTTGTTGCAGGATTACCTCCAAACCTCCAACTTGTATACAAAGCAAAAGTGCAGGTCATGTGACCCTACTTTTTGTCCACGTCACGGATACTGTACGGACTGCGTTCGCCGTCTGTATAACCATCCCAAGACCTCAGACTTCACCGAGGGCCAACTTTTGTGTTGTTAATGTAACACAGCAGCGGAGCATGGCTATGGCAAAACGCACTGGAAGCAGTCCAACCATTCACAGGAGAGAGATTTGAATACAATCATTTTGAACGACATTCCTAACTGTCCGAGGGGCAAATCCTATTCCGGTAGTAAAAAACAGGGGGGGGGGGGGGGGGGGGGTAGAAAAAAGGAGAACGAACTGATTCATACTCGTGTGTGTGTGTGTGTGTGTGTGTGTGTGTGTGTGTGTGTGTGTGTGTGTGTGTGTGTGTGTGTGTGCATGACACAGTAATACACACACGGGGGATTAAAAGGAAGTGATGAGAAGAAAGCCAGTAGAGCCGAGAAGAGCTGTAAGGGAAATAGTTTGTTTATTCCTGTATATGTTGGAGGGTGGTTGGTAGACCCCCAGGCACCAGGTGTCAGAGAGAGAAGAGAGGGAGAAACAGCTGAGAGAGCCAGGGAGCAAGACAGCTGCTTGATGAGCAGTGGTGGTCCAACACTTCACGCTATTGCAAAGATCCCCCCATCACACCCTATATAAAAACAGAATTGATCCAATATGGTCGTCCCTTCCCCTCCCCTTCGTTCCCATTGCAATGTAAACGAATCAGTATCGTTGTGATCAAACGACCAACATGAGACTCGAAGCCCATCTTATGACTGACTGACTACTAGACGGTAGGATGCAGTCGTGAAGTTGCATTTGGTTCGGATATTTCCGGTGTCATATCCAGCAGAACAGGCCGTGGAAGGGTCGAGATGCTGGCGCTACCCCATTTGTTATGATGACGATATGGTATGAGGAGAAGCCCTGCATTGAGGGAGCAGGCAGGGCGACCGGATCAGCCCCTCTGCCTCGCATTATGAAACACCTCCACCATGGATTAAATGGTCAGCAAAAAAATCCATGTGTTTCACGGTTTCACCCCTTTCGCCCATGTGTCTTTTATATCCGTTTCAAATGACAAATCGTTGGGCCTGCCTGCCTGATCCAGTGATGATGGATCGCATACAACGTCAGAACAACAACGCAGCCCTATTTCCTCAGGAATAGTGTCATAAAAACCCACCCCTCGCTCCTCACCCCCGGTCGAATCGGACCCCAGGGTGCTCATGATCCGAGAGGGGGGCCTTGTACATGCAAACGCGATGTTGTCATCAAAATATTGCAGAATCGGAATAGTTCACAGATTAGAATTTGATAAGTAACTTGCTTTACGTTTGATGATCGGGGCGCATCATCGACGCACCGAGCGTAAAATGGGAATCCACCCCTTCACTCGCATCGTTTTTAAGGGTCTATCCTGGCAATAATGTGGCCCCACTCACCCATCAAAGCGGGTATGGTTTGATAGATGTAGCAGACGAGGGGGAGAGGCAGGCTCGCCCCTCTCTAGCTGACTTACCGGATTTGAAAAACGCCGCTATGTCTGCCGCGTCCTTCGCAGCCTCATCCAGCGCCTCTCCCGCACTCATCACTGCGCGCTGCACCGGAACGGACAAATATCCCGAGAAACGTTAATCCCAAGCGTCTTTACGGATCAGTGCCACCGCAGTTTAACGCCTTTCCATTGAAACGGGGGTCTACTCTCACGGTTGTAACACGCGTGCGATCTGTGCTCCCTTTAAAAGGCGAGGAAGCTCCTCCATTTTGGCCGAGAATGGGGGGAATTATTTCGACCGACCGGTGGCGCTCCTCCCGAGTTGGGACGTGAGAGAGGAGGGGGAGTGGACGGGAGAGAGGGGGAGTGGACGGGGAGATAGGGGGAGTGGACGGGAGAGGAGGGGAGTGGACGGGGAGAGAGGGGGAGTGGAGGGGAGAGAGGGGGCCAGTGTTGCCATGTTTCGGAAAAATGTCCCACCCAATCAGGCAACCAGATTCGTTTCCAGATTGGGTGAGAAATCTGGCCCAATCTGGCAACACTCAAGGGGGCGGAGGTAACAAAAAAAGAGGAGGAGGAGGGTTTTTCCTCCTCTTCACCACGGCGGGATGGGTGGGGGTGTAGGGTGGGATGGGCGGGGGTGTTGGGTGGGGATATCCTGGGATTCCGTTTTGGACTTTGGCGCATTGTGCGACACGCATGATATGTGAGGGACACACTGTTGTTAATGTAGGTCTGTATACAAAGATAAGGGGGGGCGGGGGGTCTGGGGAAGCTGCACGTATCAGAGCTGTAAAGCAGCACGAAAAGCGGCTACGTGTGAAACGCGGTCGGGATGACGCAGGGTTCGCCTTCCTCCCGTTCCACTGGTCAATCACAGCTGGCTGCACCGCGTTATAGTGTCTCTTCCTGACCGGGACACGGTCTGCCCGGACAGCCATGGGGAGATGTGCACTAATAACGGAATACGATGTGAAGCTGCTGGGTTGGAGTATGCATGACGTCGATGGAAAAAGACTCGATTTGCTCCATCGAGCGGTTATTCAGTCCATAATAGGTATTCACTGTACCGTATTTGGGTTAGTGCTGCCCCCTATCGACCAGTGGACAGAAGTGAACGTGTCTGTCAGTGTAACAGTAACTGCCGTCAAGTGTTTAAAGGGCCATATTATACCACCAAGTGTGAGTGTGATTAACAGGTTGACACGCGACACACCCATGTCACTAAAGCACAGTAAAAGGCAGAATTTCAAACGGCTTGTAATGGCTATCACACTCGTACCTGGTGGCATAATTGGGGCCCTTTAATAACGGTAATAACATAATTGGGGCCCTTTAATAACGGTTCGGATGCAGAATGTGCCTTGAATTCTGGGCACATGGTTCAAACAATTCGGGTTTTCATCAGGGTTGGGGAGAGGAAATGAACCATAAGGAAGACAAAACTGTATTTAATGAAAAATGACACTTTTTAAAGTATTATTTTTGTTACAAAATCCCAAATATCGCCAAATGTTGGGCGAGGCCGTCTCGCCGAAACTCAACGCGTCACTTACCTGGGATGGTTGAACCGCTGCTGGGCCTCAGAATACACGCCATGGTGACGTATTAAAACATGCACGACTGCCAGAACATGCACCCCCACTGCGGGAGCGCGCATCATACGCATTCACATCCATCACTGATTAATATCGCCTCCCTAATAAGGAAAGAACACCCAGTTTACACACCAGAACGCTTGATGAATAAGATGAATAGGCCTTCTATTTTTATAGGCCAAAGAATAGGCTAAATATGCGAACATAACGGGATTGTGCTTTATGCGTAGGCCTACATAAAGCATGTTATTACCTTTGGTGTAATACATCAAGAGCTTTACCATTATACTTATGAAGTTAGTCTGGCCTATGCTTTGTGAGTTTGGTGAGTGCGAGACTATTTACATGCGTTATATAGGCTACGTTGTAAAATACATAGTAAAAGTAGCCCATCGTTAAATGTAAATCAAAAGGCAGATAAACAAAGAGTATATAAAAACTAGAGGAATATATTATATTAAACCAAATAATGACACTGGGTTACATACCGACGCATGCTGCATTATGATCCATCCCACAGGTGCCAAAACCATTCAGATGACGTCATGGTCGAGTCTCGGAGTCTGCAGGATGCACGTGTCCCATTGAAACCTCACACTTCAAAAATGCATGTGTTTTATTTGGCTATATATTTTTTTTTGTCACAAAATGTGTTTATATAGTGACTCACTTAATAAATCGGGCTACCGGTTTATTAATGCTTAATTACCCCTTTCAAATCAGTATTTCGGATCTGTTAGAAATATCCTCAGATCTTACTTTTCATACTTGTTGATTGTTATAGATTACGGGCTACTATCTTCTCACAGTGATGGTATGTCAACCATGCTTTCAACAAATCTCAGCTCCTAGTGGCCGATTTGCGTTACCTTGGAAACCAATAACAAACCTCTATTATTAGGCCTATCCCATGGGAAAGGGATCTCCTGGGATTCCCAGTGCGCTCCCAGCAAAGAAGTACACCTCCACCTCCACCGCTGTGATTCTTTATAGCTGTACCACCAGTTAATATTCCATTCGCCATAGCACGGCCTGCCAGACCTCGTGCGGCGCGTCAATTAGCGGCGGAACGCTTCCAGCATGTCTTCTGGTTCCAGAGCCACCAAGGCCAACCACAGGAGTCGACCCAGCAACCTCTCCGTCCCGGCCGAGTCAGCCAGGGAGATGCAGGTTTGATTTTATAAACTTTTTCATGGAAGTGGGGATGAGGTCGGTTAGAGGGGTATTTTCCATGCTGCGATTATTTTTGTTTGTTTTCTTTAGTTCCTGCCGATCGTCCATGTTTATATTTAGTTGGGCCTACAGGGGTTCAGTATAGGACACAGGCCTGCAGCCTGTCATGAGGCCGTCCTTAGACGCCACTTGATGTGGGACGCACGTTTGTAGACTTTCACAAGGCCCTTACTTTGACCAATCTGAGACATGATCTGGGCATAGGGTTATTCACCAGCCCTTAAATCAATGCAGCCTGAATACCCTTTATCGAGGGTTTATACACGACGTAGGCTTATTGTCCAAGGTTGACAGTGTAATGCAGCAATGTAGCTTTATTATGGCTTTATTATACGCAAATGAATGAATGCATATAATTTCAAACAAATAGGCCTACATGTCGACTGATAATGTCTGTCAATCATATAGCGCTATGCATTAACCTACTATTTTAAGATATTTATTCGATTTGGACGAAATAGGCTATTCATTAATGAATCCGTTCAGTTTTATCATGACTGAAAGGTGGATTATCGAACTAATTATCGAAGTAATTAGCGGGTCTGAAGTATTGCACTAATCCATCCACTAGGTGGCAGCATAGTCGAAGTAATATTTAATGCTTGAGAGGTGGGTGGGGCTCGATCGCTCTGTCTGTCTGTCTGTTTAGCTGTCTGTCTGTCTGTGTGTGTCTGCGTCTGTTTCTGTCTGTCCGTCCGTCCGTCCGTCCCTCATGGCCACACACCCATGTCAGTTCGGCACAGAGAAGCCAGTGGCGTTTATCTCTGAGTCCTAGATCCGTTCGTCTCCAACTCCCTCTGATAGATCGTCGGGCAACACGGAGCTTCTGGGCCTGGCAGATGAAAAACAAACTCCGTACCGTCAGTGTCGGAAGCAGGGAAACACTAGTGATCAAAGCCAAGTCTTTAAATATAACGAATCATTGATCATGACTAAGTATATGTTTTCCTTTCTTAAGGGACTCATTTACACGGAGATCATGAGGCATCACATGGCATTAATCATCATGAAATTTAATAATTGAATGTAACCTTCCATATGTAGCATTGACAAGACAGATGTTCTGAGGGGGCTGTCCCACCAGGCCGGTGGAAGGGGTCCAGGGTCACCCTTCTTGGATGTAGGTCTATGTCAATTAGTGAGGAGGCGGTCCTGACAGCTGTCTGGAGTGGTGTGGATTTGTGCATAGATGAGTGTTTGAGAGGTGGGGGGACTGTTTACACAGTTTGGGTGTTTAGGTCTGTGTGTGTGTGTGTGTGTGTGTTTGCGTTTTCTTGTCTCTGAGGATCCAACAGGAGAAATCAGTCGTCTCTCTCTCTCTCTCTCTCTCTCTCTCTCTCTCTCTCTCTCTCTCTCTCTCTCTCTCTCTCTCCCCCATTCCTCACCTCCCTCAGATCTCCGCACATCCCCCCTGTCATCCATTATTAAGCGTAGCTCTCCTGTTTCGTTAGCAGACGGTTCGGAGTGGAGAAATGAGTCCAGGCACAGTGAAATATTGATGAACTGCTTTTAAATGCAAAAGGCTTTCCAATCATTTCCCCCTCTCCTCTCCCCCTCGCCGCAGCCCCATCTCTCTCCCTCTCTCTCTCTCTCTCTCTCTCTCTCTCTCTCTCTCTCTCTCTCTCTCTCTCTCTCTTTCTCGTTCTCGCACCCTCGTTCTCACTCTTGCACCCTCTATGTATTGCACATCTGTGGCTCTGATCATCTGCAACGTGTCACTGCGAAGTCTGATGGAATTAATTCTTAATTGGTTGTGGAGTTAGGTCTGTGTGTGTGTGTGTGTGTGTGTGTGTGTGTGTGTGTGTGTGTGTGTTTGTGTGTAGTGCCTGTAGTGTCAACCTTTGGGTCTGTGTAACACTTGTGAGTGTGTGTGTATGTGTGTGTCTAGCGTCTTCATGAGATCTGCTGCTCCAAGTAGACACTTTGATGTCAACTATTTCAACTAACTAGCTATGATGACACTGCTCACAGTCTGCTCACTCTCGTGTGGTTCTTGTAGTTTTATAACCATCGAGCCGCCTCCACCGCCATTAACCGTATTTTCCATTGCTTTCCTAATGCATGACAATATCCATTTTATGGGTGTGTAATAACTATATATAGCCTATTTGTTATCTGGCCCGAGTCCACCGGTCAGTGAAGCAGACAATGACCACTACGCTCCCCCCAGACAATCGATCGAGTTTGCCCTGGAGTTTGGTGTGGATTGATGTCCCTTTTAAAATATCGCTTGGGGTCCACAACGACTGCAGTCGAAATAAACCAAAAAACCAAAATCAAAGATTGCCTAATTGTGTGTTCACATTCCATCGTGCATACTTCTGTTGTGTTATGCCTGTGTGAAACTTCATGATGTGACACCCAACCACCACCATTACCTTCAGCACCCACCTGCAGTTCCACCCCTCACACCGCCACCCACACCCCTGGCGCCATTGTTGAAATGTGCTTGGTAAAGCGATAGCCGCACCGCGATGATTGGTTCGCTTACAGGTGGTCATCCAATACCCCCGTTTTAGCTAGCCACCTCAGCCCTCTTTTGAGGTCCAACAATTGCATCGTTTCAGGGGGGTAGGCGGGGGTGAGAGGGCAGTAACCTTTCCGCGACGAGACAGACAAGTCACCGACGGGGAACAACGGCGCAGTCACTCGTCCTGGCGTCTCATCTTCTTCGTCTTCTTCTCCCTCTTCTTCCGGGCTCGACTTTAGCACTTGTGAATGTCATGAATAGTAATGCTAATTAGTGGATTAGAAGGTCTTGAAAAGGAGTGGCTTTGTTGTTGATGCTGACGACGATGCTGCACTTTATACCCGAGTATCAAAACAAGGTAAGGTGATCTGAGGAGTTCTGAAGTTACAAAGAGGAACCCGGCAGGGCTTAGCGGTCAAGTGGGTTAGCATTAAGAAACGAGGGACGAATGTTCTTGCCGTTGACGGTGTTGGTGGACAAAGAGTTTCAGAAATGTTGTCAAAGCCACGGTAGACTCATCAGACCGTGGATTTAATGCGGTCCGAGGCTGAAGGCGTATGAATATTTTATTGAGTATAGTAATGGGAGGTAACGTTAAATGAGTAACAATGTTTTGTCTCTGTCTCGGTGTCGGTTGGCCTTATCTGGCCTTAAGCAGAGGAAAATAATTTTCTATTCTTATTGATGTGGTGTTTATTTGTTGCTTGCTTTTCAGCCCAAAATCAGATACCAAAATAGTTTTATTAAATAACAGTTTTGCCTTCCAGCTCATCAGTCAACACAAAACCAACATATTGGCGTCTAGCATCTTAAATTGTTTTTGCCTAATTAAATACACACAAAATTGTATTGCAGAATGCAGATAATAAAAAACTAAGAATTTACATTCCTGGTAACGACATTGTCACCATGCATAGTTTCCTCATAAAAATATATGATAAAAAATCATCAATGTATACATACAAATCAATAAATAAACTGCAAATAGAATAGATTAGTTCCTAGCACTGAGCCAACCAGATTGCTCTTCTCTGTAGATCTATTCTACTCCGTCTTTCTTTCTCTAAGTGCCTGGCATGGGTAAATGAGCTTTGTTTTTACTATTTTAACGGTTTGTCACTCATGCAAATGTGCAATGGCTATATTTAGATGGCTACTGCTGTGCCTTTTTGTGAATACCAACTGTGTCTTCAATTAAATGAGTTGTGTGTGTGAGTGTGCATGTATCTGTGCTTGTGTTCCCTGTGGTCTGTGTTGTACGTGTGTGTGCATATGAGCTTGCAAATGAAATCGAGATGTAGTCATCTCCGGTGTATGTGTGTGTTTGTGTGTGTGTGTGGGTTACTGCTTGTGTGTGTGTGTGTGTGTGTAGGTTTGTTTGTGTGTGTATTTGCACGGGAGTATGCATGTTTTTGTGTATGTATTTGTATAGGTTGGTATGTGTGTATGTGTGTGTGTGTGTGTGTGTGTGTGTGGGGGTGGGTGCATTATAATCACATCATTAGTACCAGTATGACGCATCCAATCTATCCGTTAAAGTGCATCAATTTATTACCTCATTATAAATCCATGCATGTATCATTTACTGAATAAAAACATTCCCTTGAATAGAGCCACACCGACGAGTAGAGTATTGGCTGGGCCGTGAGGCTGCGTCTACTCAGAGAGCCATGCTGTTGAGGTATAGGGTATAGGGTTAGCCCCGAGCCTGCGTGATCCAATAGATGAGCGGACGAGGTGACGAGAGCACCTGCCATGTCTCAGGCTTTCAGGAGGAACCTCTGGAGGCAAAGTGTGCACAGGGTCATCAAGGTAGGATCAATACCTGCAGAATGTGTTTGTTAGCTGTCTTACTGTTCATTCTGCTATGTGTGAAGGTAGAGATTCTGCATGGGCTCTGTGTGTTGATTTTGTTGTTGTTCGAGAATGTCAATGCCATGTTAACCATGAGGCTGTGACAGCCTGGGTCTGGTAATCTATGTTGAACGTTTTACCTTCAGAGTTCACTGAGTTGGTTGACTGTCAGTGTTGCCTTGGTGTCCTCATGTATCAACCTCTACAGGAGCGGGTAGTTAACATGACATGAAAATAAAAAAGTAGTGTTTTTTTTTGCTGGTTTAGGGTTAGGCTTGGGTTTGTTTACTTCTTTCACAGCAGCGTTCCTCTCAAACAAGGCCTCGTTGATGCTTTTTTAATAGAAAGGATTGCTAATGCTGTCGTTTCAGTGTCAGAGTACCTTCTGCCGCTCTGTCTGCTAACAGCGTGCTATATTCACATGGCTCAGGGCCAACACAATTACACTCCATTCTGTTTGCGTGTAAAAAGCAAAATAATATGGGTTTTTTTTACGTACGTGTGCGTAGGTGTGTGTTACCTGATAGATCCCGCTTGGTATGTGCGCAGTGCTGGGGTGTGTGTCATCAAACAAACCAAACCGCCTTCTCTGTGTGTGTTTGTCATTCAGTCACACGTATGCGCGCACACACACACACACACACACACACACACACACACACACACACACACACACACACACACACACACACACACACACACACACACACACACACCCCACAGACACACAGTCCATCAGGGCAGCAGGTGCGGTGTGAGCAACTGTTTGCTTGCCAGGCCAGTTTATAATGCGGTTGACTTTGTGGTTTGGTGAGAAATTGTGACCTATGTAGTGTGTGTGTGTGTGTGTGTGTGTGTGTGTGTGTGTTTTTATCATAACTTGTATGTGTTTGTATGTGAATCCTAGCATGTGCACATGCCTCCATGTTGACGTGCACCTCCATATTTGCCTGTGTCTGTGTCTGTGTATGAATCCTTGTGAAACACACACACACACACACACACACACACACACACACACACTCCCCTGGCCCTCAGTGTGTGCTGGTGAACCATCTCCCCCTGCAACATTCCTGGGTCAACAGCCACGCGTCCCCCATGGACATCCTGGGACAACAGCCCCCAATGCACAACACCCAGGGTCAGAGATAAGGAGCCAGGGGGACATGCAGCGGGGACGGAGAGACACAGAGAGATGAATCCGTTATTGTTTGAGCCTACATCCTCGTGCCACAGGAACGCTGCGGTCTGTCAGAGTGCTCTCACCTGCGCCGTAGCAAAGGCCATTTCACACACGCACACCTGGATTCAAAGTGTCTCTCATCGACATCATGAATAAAACCTGCTAAGTGTCTTTCTCTATCACTCCCTCTCGTTCACTCTCTCTCTCTCTCTCTCTCTCTCCTCTTCCCTTTTGGATGCTGCCTGGCTCTTGCATCCCTTGCTCCCTCGTCTCCTCCTCCCTCAGGCCTTGGTCTGCTTTCATGCACCTTTATGTCCTTTTCTCTGCTTCCTTTTGTCTAAATCACCCACATTGATCCCACCTACTGATCTCTATTCTCTGTGACGACCCCGCCTACTTATTTACTCTGACGTCATTGTCTCTTTCCTCAAGGCGATCAGCTGATGCCAACAGCCGGATCTGGAGCACCTGGGCCCGGTGCTCCAGCTGGATAAAAGGGCAGCTGGTTGCCTTGTTGTCTCTGGCTTCTCTTGCTCTCCTCGCAGGCGTCCGCACCTTTTTGGTTTGCTTTGGCGTTTCATTAATTTATTCCTTCTCCACAACACCCCACCTCGCATGATCAATACACCCACATTTACATGACTGAAACTGCTGACATGCACACCTCATACTGGCGTTACTTTGTTAAGTTGTGCGTTATGTAAATATTTAAATATTTATATTTATTTACATTACGTTATGTAAATAAATCTTTGTGTTCTATCGGTTATGCACCGTCTCTCCCGTTTTTTGTCGTCTCCGTCGAGCCGGGTCATGACATCTCACAGTCTCCATTTCATACACTTGGGTCTGTATGCTGCGTTGTGTTTTTTCTGTCCGTCCCCCACCACCCCCGCGTCAGCACGCGCACGCACGCACGCACCCACCCACCCACACACAGCCACTCTAAATCCCCTCTTTATTTCTCCCTATTCTTTCTTTCTTTCTTTCACTCTTTCTTTAGCATCATCTTTCTCTCTTTCTTTATCTTGGTCCCTCTCCCTCTCTTTATCTTCCTTCGCCTCTCTCTGTCGTTGTATTTATAAAAAGAAAATCCCTTTATTTTCTTTTTCTTTCTTCCTTTGTTTCCTTTTCTAATCCCCCCAGTCTGTTCTTGAATCCCAATGTCACACCAACATAGCCAACATTTCAATGCCTCCATAAAGTGGACCCACCCATTCGCTACAGGGTGGTGGGCAGTGTTAAATAAAGTCGATATTCATATCCTTCAAGATGTTATGCAGACTCTCGTCAGTGCGGTCACTTTGCATGCACTACGAGGTGCATCTCAACTGGTGTTAATCAGCAATTTGCCTAAATGCTTACAATCAAGTTCAATCAAGTGGACCTTATCAGGGCTGCACACCTGCTCCTGCTCAGATGTTCACCTGAGTGCACATTAGCCCCGTTCTGCAGGGCTAAATATAAAATCTGATGACGCATGACTCCAACTTGTTTATCTGTGATCTGGTCCTCGGTCGAATGTCAGATAGCTACAGCTATAGGCCTGATTCATTCTCAGTCTTGGACTTGGTTGTTATGTTGCACCTTAGAGACAAGAAAAATGTCGTAAGTGACCCCCCCGACGGCCCACCTATGTCCTGTACTTAAATTTTGAGACACAAATGCAACCATGGATGACATGGATGTGTGAATCATTTATTGACCTGCCTTGTTCCTTGGTTACGGAGGCTGTGAAACATAGCCACCTGCTGGGGGACACTTTTAACTGGCCGCCTGTAACCAACAAACAAAGGCCGTTGGAAACCAGTGTCGGTTGTATACAGTGCTGCATACCGCCTTCTGAGGCAGTTTAAACTTACCAAAGACAAAAATGTACAACAAACTTACAACCTACATTCGGTTTAGTTTCATTTCCTCTACTTCTGTGTAATATTGATTTATTCAGCCGTTTTAATCAGGCATATTGTATTCTAAAGGGTGGTGGTACGTTGGTGAATTGAATTGTGTCTTAGGACAACGTTTGTTTTTTGGGGTGGGGTAAACCCTCTCTGTTGACACCCCCGCCTCCTTTGTCTACCTACCTTTCACATTTCAGTTGAGTTCTTCTCAGTTATTTGGTATTCGGACCTTGGCTGCAAGGACACTGGAGGACAGATAGAAGTGGGAAGGAAAGCGTGGATAATTGGATGAACCCAGTGGAGAAGATAAAGGATTTTTCATTTCTGTTTAAGAAGAGTGTGTTCTTCACAAAAGCGGCAAACAGCGGCAAACAACTTGTTGCTTTTTTAAACATGGCTATTTTCACTATTTCCTCAACGTGTGATTGTGCTTAAGAGTTTAATGACTGAGACAAGTTGCAAGATTATGGCTGAGCTTCAAACTACGGACATTCCCATCAACCCCTACATTGCTAAGAAAGTATGT
This sequence comes from Micromesistius poutassou, assembly GCF_964030765.1. Lineage (NCBI taxonomy): Eukaryota > Metazoa > Chordata > Actinopteri > Gadiformes > Gadidae > Micromesistius > Micromesistius poutassou. The sequence continues at coordinate 4,387,446 of NC_140278.1, forward strand.
AATACAAAAGTGGTGTGGCGTATGGATGTTTGGACGAGTCCTCTGTTAGCGTCGGCCTTGCATTTCAACAACATCAAGGAGACCTTCGCTCATTCTTGCATGCTAGTAATTGGGTAATCATTTGCTGTTATGGTTTAACTAGTGTCCCTGCGGGATTCTTACTCAAAACTCAATTGATCAGACTCCCAGTTTCTCTATTGACTCAAATGTTTGTGTGTGTGTGTGTGTGTGTGTGTGTGTTATTGTGTGAGTGTGTGTGTGTGTGTGTGTGTGTGTGTGTGTGTGTGTGTGTGTGTGTGTGTGCCTTTATGTGTGTCTGTGTGTGTGTGTGTGCGTGTGCCTTTATGTGTGTGTGTGTGTGTGTGTGTGTGTGCCTTTATGTGTGTGTGTGTGTGTGTGTGTGTGTGCCTTTATGTGTGTGTGCGCGTGTTTTGTTTTCAGCAAAAGCTGAAGGAGGAGCGCGAGGCCAAGCGGGCTCAGCTGGACGGGAGGCATGACTACGTCCTCAGCATCGTGGCCTCCTGCCTGGGCCTGGACAAGGCCCACGTTGAAGACGCCATACTCGAGGGCACTCAGGTATTGATCCTGTGTGTGTGTGTGTGTGTGTGTGTGTGTTCCTCCCTCACACTCTCCCGCTCCTATTCAAGTTCCCACTAGCCCCCTCTTATCTGTCTCTGGCTGTCTCTCTGTCAGTGGCGGCTGGTGATAAAAAATGTCGGTGGCGCGCAGTAATAGTCGGGGGGGTCTGGGGTCCCCCCAGAAAAAAAATGAATTTGGTAGATTGGATTTCCTGTATTCTGGTGCCTTTTGGGGATGGCCACTACCTATTACCTATTACCTATTACCTACTATCCATTCAGATTCATGGCCTACATCCTGACTTGCAGGGCCTGGACAAGCTTACAAAATTACCCATTGTTGTTATTATGATATTGAGGCAAATCATGATCACTGTCCTAAAGCGTCCATTTTTTGTGAGTCAATGTCTACTTCAAATGCAGTGCAATTATGGGACAGTTGCTTTATTTTGTTTATATGCTACAGGCCGAAAGACTAAATTTATATGTAACTTACTTGCTCCTTTTAAGTATAACATTGCTTGGGGAGTCCAATTCCTCCACTGCAATGGGTGGAAAGTGCTTTTACAAATCTCTGCTAGTTAGCGATCTATCACCTCTCTGCATGTAGTTGCGTTGCGCAAATGCTGCTCAGGGAGGTAGCCTATTTTGATTGATTTGCTGAATTGTCCAATCATGTGGTGATAGAACATATGAAAAACAACGCCGTTGTTCACAAAATTGCGACCCGAGGTGGAATTTTCATGTGCCAATGAAAAGCTGTCTCTGCTTGATGGACAGCAAAAAGTTTGCGAGCTCACATAGACTTCATCGTGGCCGGCGCCCCTGACTTGAAGGAGGGCTTTATTTCGATTGACCAATAACAAGCCTAGCCCAAAGAATTGATGTTCAGACACATTTAAATGGTTACTGGCCAGGCAAGTACTGTCTATCAAACAATTAAACAAGGATAAATGCTATGTATTTTTGTTTATTTATTTTCGTATTTTTAATGGTTTATTCATCATAGTCGGCAGATATATTCAAGTGAATATTTCACGGAGGGTCGGAGCCCTAGCGCCCTCTATTGACCCACCGCCACTGCTCTCTGTATGTATTTAAAGAGGACGTGTGTGTGTGTGTGTGTTTAAGTCTGTGTGTGCCCACTTGTTTGTGTGTGCGCGTCTGTGTGTGTGTGTGTGTGTGTGTATGTGGTTGTGTGTGTGCTTTTGTGTAGATGTGTGTGAGCTTGTGTGTGTGCTTGTGTTTGTGGGACTGTGTGTGTGTGTGTGTGTGTGTGTGTGTGTGGCCATGTTTGTGCTTTGAAGTGCTTTTCAGGCGTGTGCATTCATGCATATGCTTCATTGTGAGTTTGCCCTCTATGCATACCCTTTGCAGGCATTGTGTCAAACGCGCCAATAAAAGTCTTATAAGGCTGTAAAAGCCAAACAAAGATTCGGTAGAGAGTTTGACCAGTTTTCCAGCCTTCCACCCATACCTCGTCGTTCTCTTTGACTCCTGTTCGTGTCCCGTGTTTCCCGGCAGATCGACCGCATGGAGCGGTTCTTCACGGCCAAAGGTCTCCCCCACCTCATGTTCTACCACCAGGACGTGGAACCGCTGCAACGAGGTACAAACAAGTAGATTAAGGTCCTTAAAAAGATACCACATTCACTGGGGGAGTATTGTTTCTGTATTCCTGTGATGTGTTCTTTGGATGACTCTCAGAATAAATTACCTGGAAGGCTGGGAATCTCCCCATGATGTATGAAGTCATTAATTTAATCATAATAATCTAAAATGTTTTATTTATTTTCTCACCAGAGGCTTTCTATTTCTTATTCTGTCATCTCTGCCGAAAGTACTCCCTACTAATCATAGACATAATTATTCAAATGTATTTCAGAAAGCACCAAGTCACACTCTGGGGCTATATGCTGCGTCGTGATATAGCGATGACTCAGCCCTGTGTGAACAGCTGCTTGGCACAGACTCCTGAGTCGGGGCCAACATTTATCTACAACACACCACATTTCAATTATATAACCAACAAGGGGAACACCGGATTCATCAGTCATTTAATTATTCATAACTCACTGAATCACACGCTTGATCAGTCATTAATATATCCAAATGCTTTGGGGCTGAAATGTATTATTATTTTTTGAACAACCTGATTTTTAACTTTCTCAAAATGAAGCCTTTTTCTATTCACACACACTAACTTTACGCATCCA
>NC_140278.1:4395239-4405239 GCF_964030765.1 Micromesistius poutassou
CTGAAACATCCTGCACAGTTAAAGTTCTTCTTGTTTGTGTCTTTGCCGTACGGCCAGTCATGGAAGGAGCTGGACACGAGGATAACGGACTCTGCTAACGAGGCCAAAGACAACGTCAAGTACCTGTACACGCTGGAGAAGTTCTGTGACCCGCTCTACAACAGCGACCCTGTGAGAGAAGCATCTTAACAACAACACATTTGATTAACGATTTCTTATTCCCTAGACCACCCCCCTATAGTCATATTGATATTATAAAAAATTGTACTTAGCATTGCGTAGCATCTTATCCTAGCTATCTTGTTGTATACGGGGAATGGGTTAACCTATCAATTGTAAATGCTTAGCACTTTTCTTGATAAATGTACTTATTGTAAGTCGCTCTGGATGAAAGCGTCTTCTAAATGCCCTAAATGTAAATGTAAATATTAAAGGTTGTTGGCATGTAATGTCCATCCACTCTTTCCATCCATGTCAGACCAGGCCACACTGGAATTAAAAAAAAATTGTAATGTAAATCAGTAAGAGAATAACGTTGATGTTGACCTTTTGAACGTCAGGTGTCGATGGTGGACGCCATTCCTGGTCTGGTCAACGCCATCAGGATGATCCACAGCATCTCCCGCTACTACAACACGTCTGAGAAGATCACCTCGCTGTTTGTCAAGGTGAGGCCGTCTCTCACGATACTGCACACCATGCTGACAAAGATACCCCACACCACGCTGACAAAGATACCCCACACCACGCTGACAAAGATACCCCACACCACGCTAACAAAGATACCCCACACCACGCTAACAAAGATACCCCACGCCACGCTAACAAAGATACCCCACACCACGCTAACAAAGATACCCCACGCCACGCTAACAAAGATACCCCACGCCACGCTAACAAAGATACCCCACGCCACGCTAACAAAGATACCCCACACCACGCTAACAAAGATACCCCACACCACGCTAACAAAGATACCCCACGCCACGCTAACAAAGATACCCCACACCACGCTAACAAAGATACCCCACACCACGCTAACAAAGATACCCCACGCCACGCTAACAAAGATACCCCACACCACGCTAACAATTACCTAGTTTTAAAGTTTTATTTATTTATTTATTTCATTCCTTATCGGCGTCCAACAGCTGCATACTGCCCTAGTCTAAGCATGTACTTCGTTCAGTTTGCATGCTGATTAGTGGGGGAAAGTAGAAAAGCTGTCACTAATCACAACTTTTACCTGGGTCATTAAAGGTGACATTGATTTGACCCGGTGATATTATACCACCGGGTGTGAGTGTGATTAGCCTCTACAAGCCGTTTTGAAAATCTTCCTCTTCCTCGTGGTATAATATGTCACCATTTAATGACAAGGTCACCCAGATACAATCAGTGCGTCAGGATTGAACTCGGGGTTAATCAACCTCACGTTGCCTCGTCTTCTGCCCCAGGTGACCAACCAGATGATCACAGCCTGCAAGGCGTACATCACCACCAGCGGCTCCGTCACCATCTGGGACCAGCCTCCGCAGCAGGTGATAGAGAGGATCACGGCGGCTATCCACCTCAACCAGGTACCCTTTGCCGACAGTGACCTCCGCACTGCTCACCTTCAGGTCTATGCTGTTGCTGCTGCATTTGAATGCATTTATTCACTAGGGTTTGTTTACTGAGGATACGAAAGGAAACACACACGCACGCACCCACGTGCACTCACGCACACACACACACACACACACACACACACACACACACACAAACAATCTACAATAGACTAGTCTAGTGCATTGAAAGAAATCCCACTTTTGAGGGAGGGAGGGAGAGGGAGAGAGAGAGAGAGAGAGAGAGAGAGAGAGAGAGAGAGAGAGAGGGAGGGGGAGGGGGAGGGAGAGAGAGAGAGAGAGAGAGTCTTTCTGACTTTTCAATCTCAACAACTAGTGCAGTGCCCTTCCAAACATTCCTCTTTAAAACGGGCTGATTGCATGGCCCCCTGTATTGCTTTTTGAAAAGACACTCAAACAACTGCCCACTTGACTCTGCACTTCCTTGGGTACCGGCAGTGCACCCACCGAGTGGAGTCGAATTGAACAGTATGTCGGGAACATACAGGGACTCCTGTTATTATAGTTAGAGTAATATAACGTATAGTATATCCACCATCCAAGTACAGTGACCAAATTATTTGTTGAACTGTACAGTCCTGAAGCCCCACCCCCTGAAGCCCCCCCCCCCCCCAAAGCCCCATCCCGAAACTTTGCCCCCTGCAGCCCCGCCCTCTTTGCTGCACACACACACACACACACACACACACACACACACAAACATACATACAGAGATTCCTCACTAAATAGAAAGATGACAATTTCACCAAAACACGATCACAAAGTGAGAACGTACAGCCCTTCCTTTGTTTACAGGAGTACCAGCGGTACTTCCACAAGACCAAGGAGAAGCTAGAGCAGACGCCGTCGGAGCGGCAGTTCGACTTCAGCGAGATGTACATCTTCGGGAAGTTCGACACCTTCCAGCGACGGCTCACCAAGATCCTGGAGCTGTTTGCCACCATCGCCACCTACTCTGCCCTTCAGGACTCTAAGATAGAGGGCCTGGAGACCATGGCCACCAGGCTCCAGGTGAGTGGTCTGGTCTTTCATGAAGCCTTTCATGTGGGCCACGTTGTTTCGGGGTGGAATTCAGCAGCGGTTTCTAGCGCGCGTCAGTGTGACACGCTGTGTGTTCGCTCGGCTCCCCCGTAGGGAAGCAGAGAAACTTAAAAGGAACCGAGCATGAATAAGTAATAGGACGTTTAGATCAAAGCACTCGTTGTTCCACCCCTCCGATGATCTGTTCTGCGTGTTTGTGACTGCCAGTGGCTCAGCATGAGTGACCGCAATGTCTACTACTAAACGACCGCCCATATGGTATACAGTTCAAATGTGTTTTTTTGTCAAATGGCTGTATAGATATTCTTCATGTCTATCTAACAAATGACTCATATATTCAGCCTAGTGGCTTCAGACACACTAGCCTGGGGCAACAGAGACTTTATTTTGCATATTTTAGGCCCAGTTTAGATTTTTCTTTTTTTCTTACAGAATTAAATGTCCCATGGCATGAAAATTTCACTTTATGAGGTTTTCTAACATTAAGTTGAGTTCCCCTAGCCTCCCTATGGTCCCCCAGTAGCTAAAAATTACATTAGGTGTAAACCGAGAAGTAGCTATCTTACTCCGTCTTTGAAAAAAGGATCGCTGAAACTCTTGGATTTGGCTTCCGGTCAAGTATGACATCATACGGGACCAGGTTACCTCCCCTTTCTCTGCTTGGCCCGCCCAGAGAATTTGGCCCGCCAATGAGACAATGAGCTAGGACCGTGCGAGCGCCACATGTGTGTGTGTGAATACACACACTGTAACACAAGTGTTCTTTGTTATTTGGATAACCGTTCTGCTGTTGGTGTTATGGCGCATAACACGCAACACAATAACACAAGCTTGCATAAAGCTTCCATTTGGTGAAAAGACTAGACTGCGTCGGGTTGGTTGAGAAGGAATTGGGAACCGCGAAATGGAGAAGAAGGGGATTGTTGCCCGTGATTGTTGCCCGGGGTTGTCTGCGTCGGGTTGGTTGAGAAGGAATTGGGAACCGCGACAATTCCTTCTCAACCAACCCGACGCAGACAACCCCGGGAAACAATCGTGGGCAACAATCCCCTTCTCCTCCATTTCGCGGTTCAGTCTGTACTTAATATTGACGTGGAAGTGGAAGAAACAGAGGCATATGAGAACCCGACGCAGTCGTTTGAGATTCATAATATCATCCGGAGGGTTCAGTGTTCCACTGTAAACACTAGCGCATGGTACCGTGGCCGCAAGCTGCTCAGGGCCACACCCCCAACCTCCACCTTGACCCGCCTCTAAAAACAACGCATTTGTGGAGTGCTCATTGTGGGACTGGCTCGTAGTGGCTGTAACTCTGCACCAAGGCTGAATTTCTTGAATGTCTTCAAGTACTGTATTAGGGGCCCACTAGGGGCCCACTAGGGGCCTACTAGCTATATTAAAGCATCCATAAAATAGCATGCCATGGGACCTTTAAAACAAAGCACTGTTAAACCTGCCTCCTTGTGTGTGGTTAATATTGAACTGGAAACATGAGCATGGTGATATCCTAATTACATAGAATGGGACACTGGAACCTGCACCTACCATTATACTCCTTGTGGGTCCTGGCCATGATCCATCCTGCTTCTTATCACCACTGTTATTAACAGCCTCAGCCTCCCCTCCCCTCCACCGCCAGAGACACTGACCTTGGAACGTTCACAATATAGCGCCCCATGCAAATGTTTGCAGTGTATATCATAATGAATCACTGCACTGGGCTGATGAATCATTGCGATGGGCTTATGAATCAGTGAATGGGCTTATGAATCAGTGCAATGGGTTTCATAGGTTTTGGCTGTTTGGCCTAGGGGCCAATACTGAAGAAATCAGACACACCTAACCCACCATTAGCGCTTTCTGTTAGCATCTAGCTTTGTGCGCCAGATACACGGAATATATATATATGATATATGAATGTTCTAAAATGAAATAAAATGTTGACAAAAGGGCCGATTTCAACGAAACAAAGGGCCGATTTCAACCGTTTAACAAAGTGTTTGATTTGTTTAGTAAACCATTCTGCCTTGCAGTTCCAGCCCCCAGACCAATCAGCATACACGTGTGGACCTACTTAAAATTCAGACTTCAGAATACTTTGATTTGAAATCCCTAACTGATGGGTGTAATTCTATTCATATTTATCACCCCAGATCAGTCTAGCAGCCTCTTCGGAGAATGAGAGACGTCCAGAATCTAATTCATGCCGGCATTACACTGCCAGGGTTAGCGAGGGCGGGACCACGACGCAGTATTCACAGATCATGTTTTATGAAAATGAATCAAAATCACTCTGCCCCTTCAGACTGAAACGTACAAGCCCATCTGGTATTTTCCCAAACAAAACGATGGAGAGTCTGCCTGTGTTTATCACTCAGCCAAAGAGATTTCATGACATGACTGCAAGGGCCCACATTCTGCCACACATGTGAGGGATTGTTCTGGCATAATGTCGGATATGTGTTTAATTCTGATATGAGCAAGCAATAATAAAGTACAATATTGGTTTGCATGAGGTATGTGACTAGATTAGTAAATTGGCTTAACAGCCCATTTCACTGTTCCAACATGCTGATTGTTGAAGTCTCTCGATAAGGCTCATGTTTTGCCTTAGTAGTCTGATTTTTGCTAATTGCCATTTTTCTGTGTTCTGCCGCGTTGGATTGACAGACTGCAGAAATGCAGGGGAAATGGGAGGTAAAGTCGCGCCATCGTCTTCATTATTAATTAATTTAACATAATAACACAATGCTCACCTAAGCTACACGCACGCATGTAAAATGTATGAGCCTCAAAATGAAATTACAACATAACACTCTCTGCAAGTGCATGTAAACAGTGCAATCATGTGGGATTTTACACCACTCCCTTCCATTTTCGCATGTTCACTAGCATTAGCATAATTACTCACCAGCGCATTTGTGTGCCTAAAGTACATGGCAGTGAATTGAAGTGGACTGAAATCCTTGACCTTTTGTGGAGGTTGGCAGTTTGCTAAACAGAGCATCCATATTTAATGGAAACGGTGTAAATGTACTGCTGTTGCACTGTGTTCCCTCGCTGCCTCGGTAGGGGCTCTGAGTTAGCCACGGGCTAAGGATGATGTCTTGTCACAATCAATACTAACACATTTTTTTTTAGACTCAGCCATTTAACTTTAAATGCAGCCTTTGAAAAGTTGTTGTTTCATATGAACTTGTACAACTGCTGAGAAAGAGTGTGTGTGTGTGTGTGTGTGTGTGTGTGTGTGTGTGTGTGTGTGTGTGTGTGTTTTGATCATGTGTGTTTGTGCCAGGCTATTGTACAAAGCATGAAGAAAAAACATTACAGTTTCCTGGACCAGAGAAGAACCGACTTTGACGTTGACTATGAAGAATTCTGTCAAAGCACCACTGAACTACATGTAAGCTACTGGGAAGAAACATCTCTAACGTTTTGTACACACTTCAACACAATTGCAACCGAAAGACACCCTTGGGTTACACTGTGTTTTTGCCCTCCAGAATCAGCTGAAGAATTTCATGGACAGCACGTTTGAAAAGATTCACAACACAGAGAGGGCTCTGAATGTGCTGAAGAAGTTTGAAAGGTAATCTTATGAAATATACATTCTACATGGGCTGCCTCTGTTAATGTGTTTTTATCTATACAAACACTGTATTTAAATTGACATCTCAAATAAACATGCGAAATTCTCATGCTTGCATATGTCCTTGCACATACTATTTTTAATTAAAAAAACATCTTTCTTTTATCGTCTTTAAAGGATCGTCCCTTCAATCGTTTACCATGTGTTTTATGAAGCACTATAAACGGCCTTGTGTTGGTGCCGTGCTCTACAATAAACTCCACTTGCCACGTCCTTGAGCTCCAACAGCAGTGTGTGAAAGGGGATTCATACTACATTTACATTTAGATTTTGCAGGCGCTTTTATCCAAAGCGACTTACTCCACTTACTTCATTCACTCATTCACACACCAATGGCGGTGTCAACCACGCAGAGCGATTTACAGCTCATCAGGAGCAGTCAGGGTGAGGTGTCTTGCTCAGGGACACCTCGACACTCAGCTAGGAGGAGCTGGGGATCTAACCAACAACCTTCCGGTTACCAGTCAACCCGCTCTACCTCCTTTAGCTTCTGCCGCCCCATATACTTATACATACTCTCCTCCAAACCTTGCAGGCTGGGCATCCCAGACCTGGGCATCCAGGACAAGTACCAGCACATCCTGCAGAACTACAGCCGGGACATTGAGATGGTGTCCCGCACCTACACCCGGCAGAAGCTGGACCCCCCCATCGGCCGGGACCTGCCCCCCGTGGCGGGCCGGATCATGTGGGCGAGGCAGCTGTACCGGAGGATCCAGGAGCCCATGGACCTCTTCCAAAAGGTCGGGGTTTGATACCGTACATTCCGACGTGGCTGATGTATGCACTTTGTTTTCCCATTGTGCAGCCTCTGCTGGTTTCAGTTCTAGCTGTTTAAAGGTGACATATTATACCACCAGGTGTGAGTGTGAATCTGACTCTCCTGACACACATCACAAGTGGGCGTGTCCACCTAGATGTATGACGGATAGATGAGCAATGGCTAATCACACTCACACCTTGTGGTATAATATGTCACCTTTAACTCCCCCATGATGGGGAAGAAAGCAGACCAGAATAAAACTATTTATAGAGAAGAGTTCCAAGGATAGGTTGCCTCATGGATGGCCGGGTAGTAGTCTTGAGAAATGTTTGAGTTCAGGTTATAACGGAATAATTAGCTGCAGTAGGAGTGATACATTGTGCAGGTTTAAATTGTATTTGTCCACTATTCCTACGTTTTCGCTCCTCCATGTCGGCTACATAATGTAAGGCACACTGATGGCTGTCCCTACATTACAGAGGGCATCAGACAGTTTGAAGTGGAGATTGAAGCGCTTGGGTCTACACAGTAAGCTAGCAGGCTATGCTTAGAAAGCAAATGCTGCACCTGGATGCATGAGTATTGTATTGGCCTAGCTGTCATTAATTAAATTGCTATAGGATGCTAAATGCTAATGATTATCGTGAATACAGCAAGCCGACGTTCTGTCCACGGTGGAGGCCAAGAGGATCATCAGGAACTACAACCGCGTGGCCCGCGTTCTGCTGGAGTACGAGATGCTCTACCACCGCGGCTGGATGCAACAGGTCCGAGGCCAGCTGGCTAGCCCTTAGCTTGACGATGAGCAAAATATATTGACAATATATCTGGCCATAAGATAGAACATAAGATGTACTTCATTCATCCCAGGAGGAACTCTTGGGAATTATCATAATTATCATATCACTCTATCAACTTTTTTTATTTTCTGTAGTCTCTGGATGTGTTATTCTAAAACAGATTTTAGTGTGTTTTATATGTCAATGAGACAAAGCCATAGATTGCCGATGGCATTTAACTCTCAGCTCTGTAACAACTATGTCCCAGAAGTAGCATTGAGTCGTATTGAACGGTTCGGTTCTGCCCTCTCCTCCGTACCACCCCATCCACGTGTGTGGTGTCCCCTCCCCCGTTGCTCCAGATGGACGGCGCCAGGCTGGGTCTGCAGGCCTCCCTGCTGGTCCGCTCCGCCGAGACAGGGGAGCTGTTTGTCAACTTCGACCCTGAGATCCTGACGCAGATCCGAGAGGCGGACTGCATGAGCAGGATGAAGCTGGAGGTCCCCCCCTTTGCCGCCCTGCTGCAGCAGCGACAGGCCAACCTCAAGGGCAACTTCAACAAGCTACAGGTGCGGATCTGGATTCTAACTTTTCATTTTTGACAAACGTTCACAACAATGGTCTTGCTTTGAAAGTGCCACAACAGTGAACGTTTGATCATATTTGAACTGTTTCATATATTAAACATCTTCCGGAATCCATAGCAACATGTAAATCATTATATACATTGTATAATGCAGTCTATGGACTGCATTTCTATAGGGTAATAAAAGTCTAATGCCGCTCTGCTACTGTTGCCAGCTGATGCTGAGGGAGAGCTGCCGGGTGCGCAGTAAGATCCAGAGTGCCTTTGAGCAGCTGGTCATGCCCCATGTGGCAAAGGTAAGACCGGAATTGGACTCGCGCACGTATGTATGCATATGTATTGTGTGTGTGTGCGTGCGTGCGTGCGTGCGTGCGTGCGTGCGTGTGTGTGTGTTGGGGCAGCAGCATCAGAGCCAGCGACACCAACAGACTTGATGAAATGATCAAGAAGGCTGGCTCTGCACTTGGTCTCAGGCTGGAGTCTTTTGAGTCCGTGGTGGAGAGGAGAACGCTGAATAAACTGTCATCCATCATAGACAATTATCAGCACCCTCTCCATCACACAGTGGTCAGACAGTGGAGTACCTTCTCTCACTCCAGCTCCGCTGTCGAAGGGACAGATACAGGAAATCTTTCCTGCCACATTCCATCACACTGTACAATAACAGCTAAAACTCTGGTCATAATAATAATAATACAGTCTCAAAGCACCTTATATGTTTTATCTGTTCACTTGCACCTTATATATTTATATTTCTACTGTCTACTTTCTACTTTGCACTACAATTATATTATACTGCTTATTTATACATTTTTTTATATTACATTTTAGATTTTATATTGCTTCTTTTTTATATATATGCCAAGGTTGTTTCTGTGTGTAATGCTGCTGCTACACTGCAATTTCCCAGCTTGGGATCAATAAAGTAATAACCCTAAATCTATCTATGTAACAAGATGCGCGAAACTCAAGATACAAAACAGCATCGCTTGTGGTACTGATGTTTGTCGCGATGGTTCACCATAAATCACAGAGGATGTTATCGAGTCCCACTTACAGGCACATTTACACATTTAAATGTATTGTACATTAATTACTGTTTTCATTAATTAATTCATAATGTTAATGTTTAACAATTTTGGAAAAGGGTTTTACAACAATCTCTAGAGGACTAATGGTGTTATAGCTTCTCGCTTATTAAATGTTTTGTACATTTATTACTGTTTTAATTTATTCATTCAAATGTATGAGTTCAATCTAGTTTTAAATGTCTGTGTTAATTCCGTGTTACTTAGGTGGACGAGGCGGTGCTGCCCGGCCTGACGTCCCTCACCTGGACCTCGCTGAACATCGACAAGTACCTGAGCCGCATCACCGCCGCCCTGGGTAACAAGACAGCACCCAGCTTACACCCCCACCACCAGCACCCACCTTACACCCCCACCACCAGCACCCACCTTACACCCACCACCAGCACCACCTTACCCCTCCACCCACCCACCAGCACCACCTTACCCCTCCACCCACCCACCAGCACCACCTTACACACCCACC